>NW_004444281.1:636392-689786 GCF_000243295.1 Trichechus manatus latirostris | reverse complement strand
GGTACAACCATTTGGAAATCGATTTGGCACTTCCTTAAAAAGCTAGAAATAGAAGTACCATACAATCCAGCTATCCTGCTCCTTGGAATATATCCTAGAGAAATAAGAGCTGTCACACGAATAGATACATGCACACCCATGTTCATCGCAGCACTGTTCACAATAGCAAAAAGATGGAAGCAACCTAGGTGCCCATCTACAGATGAATGGATAAAAAAATTATGGTATATACACACAATGGAATATTACGCAATGATAAAGAACAATGATGAAGCCGTGAAACATCATATAACATGGTGGAAGCTGGAACTTATTATGCTGAGTGAATTTAGTCAGTCACAGAAGGACAAATACTGTATAAGACCACTGTTACAAGAACTCAAGAAAAAGGTTTAAACACAGAAGAAAACATTCTTTGATAGTTACGGGGATGGGGAGGGAGGGTGAGGGTTATTCACTAAGTAGATAGTAGATAAGAATCATCTTAGGTGAAGGGAAGGACAGCACACACTACAGGGGAAGTCAGCACAACTGAACTAAACCAAAGCTAAGAAATTTCCTGAATACAATGAAATAATTTGAGAGATAGAGTAGCAGGGATGGGGGGTGGTCTTGGGACCATGCTTTCAGGGGCCATCTAGGTCAATTGGCATAACAAAGCTTATTAAGAAAATGTTCTGCATCCTACTTTGGTGAGTGGTGTCTGGGGTCTTCAAAGTTTGCCAGTGGTCATCTAAGATGTATCAATTGGTCCCAACCACTTGGAGTAAAGGAGAACATAGAACACCAAAGACACAAGGAAAGTATTAGCCCGAGAGACAGAATGGGCCACATAAACCAGAGACTTCATCAGCCTGAGACCAGAAGAACTAGATGGTGCCCGGCTACCACCAATGAAAGTCCAGACAGGGAAAAAAACAGAGGGTCCCTGATGGAGCAGTAGAAGGAAGGGGTGCAGAACTGAAATTCTAGTAAGATGACCAGACTTAATGGTCTGACTGAGACTGGAGGCACCCCAGAAAGCATGGCCTCTGGACTCCCTATCAGCCCAGAACTAAAACAATTTCTGAGGCCAACTCTTCAGACAGGGATTGGACTGGACTGTGGGACATAAAGTGATACTCGTGAAAAGTGTGTCTCTTAGTCAAGTAGATACAAGAGACCAAAGGGGCAGCTTCTGTCCAGAGGTGAGATGGGAAGGCAGAGAGAGTTAGGAGCTGATTGAATGATCATGGGGTATCAGGGGCGGAAAGGAGGAGTGTGCTGTCACAGAATGGGGTGAGCAATTAGGGTCTCATAACAATGTATTAAAAAAAATTTTGTGTGGGAGACTAACTTGAAATGTAAACTTCATTTAATTACAACAATAAAAAAAAATAAAGTGTTAAAAGTAAGAAAAAAAAAAAGACTACAGCATAGGAAACACTATAGAGCAGTTCTACTCGGTCATATAGGGTTCCTATGAGTCGGAATCAGCTCCACTGCAAACAACAACAACAACAACATGGAGGATTTTGCTCTGGGCTGTCATTACTGTAAGAAGACACAGACTGCAATGGCGAGATCTGAGGGGATGGTTACAGCCACAGTTAACTGCCTACTGTTCCCACTCTGCCTGTCAGGATTTTCTATAAGAATTTCATTTTGTGTCAGAACCGTACTTTCCCTGACTCTTTGGTTTTCTAAAATCTTTTTTCAAGTGCTGCCCTGTGCATTCTCTCCTGCGTCTGGCCCCTTTAGGTGCCAGGCATTGGTCTTCCTTATTTTCCAGACTAAATCTCCACATAAATCTCAATCTCAGTTAGCAGAGATCCCTTCCCATCACCATTGAAACTGGCATTTCTTGGTCCAGATAATAGGGGTCACGTCCAAGCTCGCACCTTCTGAGATGTACCATTCATCCCCCATACAAAATTTCCAGCACAGCCTGGTGACTTTCTCCCTTTCTGAGGATCCCAGTCTGATCAGGATTCCTTCCTCACTGTTCCTTTCTGGTATCCTCCATGTTTTTATAGCCCTTTATTTGAAGTGTTGTTCAAGTCATTGTCAGTCCCATCTTGTATGTGCCCATAAAGAAACAAAACAAAACAATGTCACAAAACAATATGTGTATTGTTTAATGATAAACCAATTTGCTCTGTAAATCTTCATCTAAAGCAAATTTAAAAAAAAAATGAGTAGAGGTTTGAATCATGAAATTGACTTTGTCTGTTATCTCTCTTGTTCTCCCAGGAGTTTTGAATTTTAAGAAGGGACGACTAAAGATCAATTAGGTTAAAAAACAAAGAAAGAAAGAAAAGGTAAAAAAAAAAAAAAGACCTAATGCCCATTGTTACCAAGATTTGAACCTGCTGTCAGTTGAGAAGCTCTGTGGTTGTCATCTGGAGAGCAGAGATCTCTATTACAAGTAAGGGAAAGGAAGGTAGAAAAGTGGAGAGAAGCCCAGTGTCTTAGCTATCTAGTGCTGCAGTAACAGAAATACCACAGGTGAATGGCTTTAAGAAACACAAATTTATTTTCTCATAGTGTAGCAAGCTAGAAGTCCGAATTCAGAGTGCCGGCTCTAGGGTAAGGCTTTCTCTCTCTGTTGGCTCTGGAGGAAGGACCTTGTCTCTTCTGAGCTTCTGCTCCTGGGCGATCTTCACCTGGCTTGGCTTCTCTCATCCCTCAACTCTGCTTCTTTATCTTGCTTGTTTAAATTTCTTTTATATCTCAAAAGATATTGGCTTAAGACACATGCTACATTAATCCTGTCTTATTAGCATAACAAAGACAACCCATTCCCAAATGGATTATAACCACAGCAAAGAGGTTAGGATTCACAACACATATTTTTGGGGGATACAATTCAATCCATAACAGCTGGCCTACATGCCCCTACCTCTCTCAGGTAAGTGCATGCACTACCATTACACCTAAATACTTCCTTTCAGTACGTTTTTTAATTCAAAGCCTTAAGTGCCACAGCCCTACTTCACTTTCCAGGTCATCCAGGTCTGCCAGGAACTTCCAAGCCTCAAGTCTTTTTCAGGACCATGCACCATAAGTTTTACTAAAAGTTTCTTGATTTTATTAATGTTGTTTGATTTTGCTTTGCAGCTAACCTAAGTATCACGATCCCCATTTCACAGATGAAACTGAAGCTCAAAGGAGTTAAATCATTTTCCTCAGGTCATATAACAGTAAGAAGCAAAACCAGAAATGGAAAGCCGATTTTTTTTTTTTTAAATTTAAAAAGCTTGGATGCAGCAATTGTACTCCTAGCTATATACCTACATTAGCTGAAAAATTATGTCCACAAAAAACCCTGTCCATGAATGTTTATGGAAGAGTTATTCATAATTTCCAAAAATTGAAACTAACTAAGATGCCCTTCAATAGGTGAATGGATAAACAAACTGTGGTGCACCCATACAATGGAATATTATTCAGTGATACAAAGAAATGAGCTATCAAGCTATGAAAAAATACGCAGGATACTTAAATGTACATTACAAAGTGAATTAAGCCAGTTTAAAAAAAAAAAAAAACAACAACTACTACTTATTGTATGCTTCCAGCTATATGACATCTGGAAAAGGCAAAACCAAAGAAACATAAAAAAACAAAAACAAAAAAAGCAGTCATTGCCAGGAGTTCAAGGAAGGGAGGGAGTGATGAAAAGGTGGAGCCCAGGGGGTTTTTAGGGCAATAAAACTATTCTGTATAATAGTGCAATGGTGGACACATGACATATGCCTTTATCAAAATCCATAGACTTGTACAACACAGAATGAACCCTAATGTAAACTAGACCTTAGTTAATAATAATGTATCAATATTGGTTCATCAATTGTAACAAATGTACCACACTAATACAAAATGTAAATAATATGAGAAACTGGGGGTGGAGAGGGAGTATATGGAAAGACTGTAAGTTTCCAGTTATTTTTCTATAAACTTGAAACTCCTCTGACAATAAGATCTATTAAATTAAAAAAAAGTATGCTTTTCCTTTAACCTAGCACACAGTCTCAGCATCTATTTTTCTCCACATCAGCTCATTCATGCATTCATTCATTTAAAAAATACTTATAAATGTGTTGATTTATTCTTCCATCCATCAGACATGAATTCAGAGTCTGTTCTGTGTCTGCAACCCTGGTACAACACTGTTAAGAGCTCTTATCTCTTTCTTCTCCCTCAAATCTCTTCACTTAATGTCTTGACAAATATGGTAGAGTCTTCCTGCACAACCTCTCTAGAATCTTGCTCTTTCTTCGCATTCATCTATCCTTTCATTCATTCTCCAGTGTGTGGAGGATGCATTCTGGAACAGGCAGTGCAGTGGGCTGTGGAGATGCAGAAAGACTCAACGCTGCTAACCTCAGGAACTGACAGAACAACAGAGGATAAACCTCAATCTTTAAATACTTTTATAACTTCTTTCTTTTCTCCTAAATTCAGTTTCACTATTTCTAACCTCTTTAATATTTAGAGCTAAAACCCTTTTTCTAAAGGTTACTTTGAATTTTCAAAGATTCTTAAGCCTCCGTGATGTTCTCCCAACATAACTCCAAGTGTCCAGGCTTTTCAATCACTGCTTCCCTCCATGAGTATTTTATACACACACACACACACACAAAACAAGTATTCTCCTCACAAAGGAATGTTCTCTCTGCCCCTTGTGCCTTCCTCATCTGCATTCCTCAAGGTCCATTCTTGATTCCTTCAGTCTAATATGATCTTGTGTCAATGACCCCCATGGCTCCTTTCTGTAATACTGTTGTGATTTTTACTGTTCTCTCTTGTGATGGGGATATATGATTTCTACATGACACACCTTAATAAGAATTGAACCCAAATCCCCCAGAAATTAGAAACAAAAATTACAAATCAAAGAGTTTCTGGATTATAGCGGTTACTCCAGTAACAAGTGTTAAGTCTTTGGTTTGAAACCAAGCAGAAACACATGGTTCTGTTGGCTTTTCAAATCAGGGAGAGGCCGTCCCGCTGCCTCCTCCTGGGTGGTCACAGCTTAGGGGAACAAATGACAAGAGTCAGATGGTCATCCTGGGAGAGCTGTGCCACCTAGCCAGACAATTCTTCTCCAGTTGGGACGTCCTCTCTTCTCTTCTTAAAAATCAGAAACGTAAAATGTTGGCGGATCTGAGCTTTGCCACCGAGACAGTTTCCTGATTTACCTTTTTCTCTAGCTCCAGGCACTCTTGCCCCAGGCCATCTCCGAGATCGCCCGCCCCCGGTTAAATCCTGGTTCCGCATTAAACCCCAAACCAAACCCGTTGCCTTGTACTCGATTAGGACTCTTGAAGACCCTATAGGATAGAGTAGAACTGCTCCCAGGATTTCCAAGGCTATAAATCTTTGCGGAAGCAGGCTGCCACGTCTGTCTCCCATGGAGTGGCTTGTGGGTCCAAACCATTTGGTTAGCAGCCGAGCGCTTAACCACCGTGCCACCAGGGATCCGTATGGTTTCGCTTTAATAACCTGGAAAATCCTGGTGTTCTGGACTGTTGGAGATAGTGGATACCGGAGTGTGGACCAACATTTCGATTCCTCAATAAATAGAACATAAAGTAGTTGAAGTGTCTGTGGGGAATTGGCTCAAGCAGTAGAGCCCTCGCTTAGCATATGAGAGGTAGTGGGACCAGTGCCCACATTCTCTAGATTTTGCTCTTTGGACTTTGACCTGTTGAAAACGAGAAAATATTGAACTCTTTGAAATTAGTTGTCCAAGTGCATACTTCTTCGGTTTTACTACGTATAGGCACTGACAATATATAGATTTAGCACTTTATAATTGTTTTCTGTTTGTTCAGAGAAGCTGTGATTCCTAGAGGGCTTTGCATGTCCAGTTCCTATTTTTCTCCCTTTTCTTCCTGCAGCTTGGCCCTAAATGCAGTCACAGATCTGAGAAGTGAAGGGCAGAGCGTAAGAAATAAAGCCACAGCTTCCTGGCTATGGGACGGAAAAGAAGAGTCCCATGGCACAAAAAAGCACCTCTGTGATTGTAGAGGAGAAAGAGTTCAGGAAAGCAAACCCATAAAGTTATCTGAACTCTAGGATGCACCTTAGGGCTGCAAATGAGTGGCTTTGATCCTAAACAACATTCTATAGACTTTGAGACTGAACTAAGTGATAGACCACTGCCCAAGTCCATACTGGACATTCTCCAATCTCCCTTTAATTGGTAAGTTGCAGATTGCAATGCATAGTTGTGTTACCAAATTTCAACTGGACTAAACGAAATAATCTGAATAAATCTCTTAGTAGAATCAATGGCACATAATCCTGAAGAAAAACAGAAAGATAGTATTGCAAGTTCAGTTTGGGTTGTTTAGAAAGGGAATGTAGCTAGTCATGTAGATGCAAGTGGACGTATAGAGTAAGGGAGGAAGTTTGGACTGGAGTTTGGAACTATTTATTCTTTTACTCAGTCAGTCAGCTAATATTAACTGAGCACTTCTTATTTTTGTTTCATTTCAACAAAGGAGACCATGGAAGGTGAAAGGGTGATTGAGATCTCTGAGGTTGTAAGATGCAGATCATTGTAACACCAGAGTAAAAAGAGTGACACAATTGTCCCTGGTCCCAAAGTCCACAGGGTCCTATTCCTTGGTGTGGACTTTATGCACCCTGGTTGTGGAGTCCTTGAGGGTAGCGTTGACTTAGATGGAGTGATTTATAAAGCTCTGATAATGGTTTTAGAAAACTGGAAATGGGCCAAACAGGGTCTCTTGGAGAAGAACATTAGATATCTCTATTCCTCTGTGAACCATCATCAGGGAGATGCCTTCTTGGTGAAGTTGGCAGCATGTCAGTCTCATAATCTGAGCATCTTGAGTTCAAGACCCAAAAAGGGTGTATTTTCCTGTTTTCACAGGCTGCACAAAAGCAACACAGTAAAAAAAAAAAAAAAAAGAAAACCTGTTGCATCAAGTCAATTTCAACTCATAGGACAGAATACAGCTGTCCCATAGGGTTTCCAAGGAGCAGCTGTTACAGTTGAACTGCCAACCTTCCTGTTAGTAGCCCTACTCTTAAACACTGTGCCAACAGGGCTCCTAACATGCTAGAGGGACAAAACAAATCCTGTCAAATCACTATTTGAAGAGTGGCCCCATTACTTGCTGAGAATCCTTGAATTTTGTAGTCTTTTGAGGCTGCCAGCGGTTTGCATAAAATGGAGGGATAAAGCGAATTAGATTTCCCCCAAAACTACAAGCTACACTTTATTATTGATTTTCCTCTCCGTCTCATGGAGAAAGCAGAACTTTCTCTTCCAACTTCTGCTTTGAGGGTGCCCAGCTTGCAGATGTGAGGTGCAGGAAGTGTAAAATCATTCATTCATTTATTCAGCCAGCAAATAATTCTTGAGCACATATCTTGTGTCAGGGACTGTTCTGGGATCAAGGATTTCAAGAGTGAATAAAACACAAAAATCCCCACCCTTGCAGAGCTAATACAAATTCACAGTTGGCGGGAGAAACAGACAAAAACTAATAAGAAACATACATAAAAAGCAGGGTGAAGATGTCTACTGTGGAGGAATAATAAGGAAATACAGGGAGTAGAAGTAGAAGGTGGTATGTTCAGCTTGCAAAGGAAGAGAAAGGAAAATTTTTCACCTTGAAGATGTCATTTAGTCTTTCCTACCTCCAGCCATCTTGTTAGGATCCTTGTGCCCAGGTTTTCCAACACATTTATTAGAATATTGTTTACCTATCAAGGCAACTGGGGATTATGAGAACTTTTTTTTCACTTAAGGCTTATTGGCTTAGTTGCATAAATGGCAGCACATGAAGACGGGTGTGTAAAGACATCACATGTTTCTTCATATGGAAAAAGAGGACTGTAGGATTCTCTGCACAGATTAATAATACCTGTGTCAGGACCAGAGCTATAGGAACTACTTCTGCTTTTGGTGCCATTTGCCGGCAGAACACTGGTCTCTGGCACAGAGCTTGCATCATAGGCACTCATTAGGTGCTAGACAAATGGATTTACAGATTAAGATTAGATTCCACCAGGGTTATTGCTACAGATTGAATTATGCTCATCCTCCTTCCAATATGTGTTGGAGTCCTAACCCCTATATCTGTGGATGTAATTCCATTTGAGAATAGGGTTTTCTTGGTTATATTAATGACACATCAGGTATGGTGTGTCCTAAACCTAATCACTTCTGAGTGATATGAAGAGTAGCATAGGCACATAGTCAAGGAAGCACAAACAGGGGAAGACAGAAACTCATGTGAGGATCACCAAGGAACCGAGGAACAAGGAACACCAGAGCTATAGAAGCTGAAACAAGGATTTTCCCAAGAGACAAACAAGAAAGAGCCTTCTCATAGAGCTGGTGCCCTGAATTCAGACTTTTAGTCTCCTAAACTGTGAGACAATAATTTTCTGATCTTTAAAGCGGTATTTCTGTTATAGCAGCACTAGATAACTAAGTTTTCTTCCTGGAAAGAACTGGCTTCCTTCTAAGGTCCCCTATCTTCCCTGGGTGAGAAAAGAGCCCAAATGGTCCTCAAAAATTGAGCATTTTCTGGAAAAAGCAGCAAGTCCCACTAGAGAAGAGCATAATTTGAGCATATAGGAAGGCCTCAGGACAGAGATAAAGGCTCAGGAGGTCAAGATTAAAGCAGCAAATCTGACCAGAATGAAATTTCTGTGGTGGAGAGAAACAAGTGGTCAACGTGATGGTTTTCTATCCACAATTTGAAAGGCATATTTGCCAGAGTTCTTGTCTATTGACCTTAGAAAGGAAAGGAAGAAAAGAAATTTGTCCTGCCATTTAGGAGAGAGAAAATCCTTTCTCCCTGATTTTCGCCTAAAAGTCCTAGCAGATAATTAGGATCAAAAGGAATTCCGACCCTAGGAGTATCAGTGTTCTCTTTCTCAACCTTCCTTCAAACTTGACTCTGAGGAAAAGTCTTAATTTCCATAGCTTCCAATGATCTCTTAAAATTCTCCTGCCCTTCCCTCAACTTATCCTTGTCCCATGATCCTAAGGTTTTTGTACCTTGACCCTAGCTTTCTCTGGAAGCTAAGTGGACGGAGCAAGTCCTATCTAACCATCTTGGCCACATTTGGGGGGTATGATGGTGTAGATATGCGGGCCTGAGAGATTGCCCAATTCCTCCTTGAGGCTGCCACATTTCCTAAATCAAGTGACAATCACAACTTTCTGTTTTAAAACACAGTAACACAAGCTTCAAGAAAGCCAAATAGTTCTGACCAAAGATCCCACCCAGCTAGAACTTGTCTCTTCCTTTATGGCAAATCAAGAAAGTATACTTGCAACCAATGTCACAAAACCATATGTGGTTAAATTTTTGAATGAGAAATTAATTTGAGTTGAAAACCTTTACTGAAGGCACAATAAAATTTAAAAAAGAAAAGAAACTTGCAGTGGTCTCAAACTTTTCCACAGCAAATTTTCTATAACAACCTTCATTAGGTGTCTTATTCTCCATACTCTCTGAGAGAAACAGTGGTGTTCATCCCATTTTTGCCTGAGGCCATGTGAGATGTTCTGCCCTCAGTTGGGTCCTGGTTCCTCTTTAGTGGTCTTGAGTTTCCCGGTGGTCCAGAGTCCATACAATTGTTACGACAGATCATGTCTAGAGTGACCACCGGTCAAAAAGAAAACAAGAGCATGGCCAGTTAAGTAAAATGGTAGAGTGCTTGCTTTGCACTCAGAGACAATGGAATGGACACCTGTATTCTCTAGTTTTGCTCCTTGCTCCTTCTTGGTACCCACCATCCTCAGAGTTTCTCTTCTGAACTCAAATCTTGGAAATATTGAACTTCTTTCAAAAGTGGTATTGGTTCTTTTCTTATCTGACACACAAGACAGCTCAGGCACAATCTTTGACCAACATTCTCTGTCATTGGGATGTAGACAAAGAAGAAGCCCTGAATAGAGCTGTGAAGAAGCAAAGTGTCATCTGTGCTGGGCTTTTTCATCTCAGGATATGGAGTGCTCTTTGGTTATTGGAAGGGCTGAGATCTCACCCTCTACCTCTCACCTCTGTTCTTGGACTAAGAAAACCTAATTTTTAGGGTGAAAGGAATACCTCTCTTCTACTTGGGATTGATGTTTATGGGGACCTTTGAAATATTTGAAGAGATGAAGTAAGAAACAAGGAAAGCTGGGGAAATAAGAAAGGCTGATGAGGGACACCTAGAAAGACAGTATGTACAAGACAATTTGTGGATTTGAGATCTTTGAATAGAAGGGTCTCAGGACAGGGACACCAAGAGCCAGAGAGTCAGAAATAAAAGTTATAACACTGAAAGGAATTATTAGAGAAAAAACCCAGGCCAGAAGAAAAGGAGTAAAAAGCTTTGGGAAGAACTTACTAAAGGAGGTGTGTACCCATCTGCCTTGCGGCATTTGACAGTCCAAATCAAAACCTTCAGAAACTTTGGTGACTTCAAAGGAATTTGTTTGCCATGTCTATGTTATTTTAGCCATAATTTCATTTCTTCTATACAGAGCATCACATGTATGTCCACAGAGAAGAAACTGTGTGTACCAGAAATAAACCCTTTTAAAACTAAAAAAAAAACTTCAGAAACACTAATTCCACATACAGAACTGAAGATACATATTTCCTCTTTGCAGAAGCAGCTGAAATTTTATTCAAATACAGACAAAAAAAAATCTCACAATCGTGAAACATCTTAAATCTCCTTTATTGTGCAATGTATACCAAAAAAGGAGCTCAGAGAGTGGAGAAGTTTTGACTTTAAATCAATTTCAACTCTGAAACCATATTATAGAACTGAAAATTCTAATTTCTGGTTTGAGACTTTTTTTTAGAGTGGGAGAAGTCACAGGAGTGCCTGAAATGTCACACAGGAAGAAGGGAAAAATAATTCCTATGAAATAATTTATTAATATTAATAAATTTTTTCCTTTTAGTTTCCCCATTCAGACTTATGGGGCAGTATGTGGCAGAGAAGAAGCAGTAGTGCCACGCGAGGACTTTTGTTGCAAGTTTCCAGAATTCGTAGAAATAGGTTTGCTGAAAAGTTAGAAAAGAGGAAAAGTTTTGTTAAAGAGGCAGATTGACTTAAGGAACAGAGACCAAGACCAGGATAAAGAAAATTCCTTTTTGTCTAAGGTAAATGCAAAGAGATCTCATGACCTATAAGAATAAGAACATACGCATTACTTGGTAAAATTTCTCCCTGGTGGCCAAACAAGTGCTAACCCAGATATTGGGCCATAGCTTTTATAAATAATTCTGTGCTCGTGGCAGAACATAGCATGGAAGCTTCAGATCAGAATTTCTCAGTCTTGGTACTGTTAACATTTTGGGCAGATTAACTCTGTTTTAGGAGTTGGTTCCACACACTGGAGAATATTTAGCATCATTCTTGGCCTCTACCCACTAGATCATCACCATCCCCAACTGTGACAACCAAAAATGTCTCTAAGCATTACCAAATGTCCATTGGTGGGGAAAATTCACCCTGTTGAGAACCTCTGCTGTAGATACTTCATTCATGAAAGTCATGTAGATTAAGCAGGCAATGCCTCAGCAGTAACTTGAAAGAACAGAAGCAAAAGACCAGAGTCCTGTAACTCCCTAAGATTTTGTTCTGCTAAAAGATTCCAAAAGTTTGGAATGACCTTTGGGGAATAAGAAGCCAAAGAATGACCAACATTTACTGCTGGCCTGGTAGAATGAAGGATCTGAATGAAAGAGCCTAATGAAAGTATCTGAAATAAAATTATAGAAGATAAAGTTATACTCCTTGACACTAGAATTGGTGGATTGGAATTCATACCTACTATAGATAGGGTCTCTATGAGTAAGAATCTACTCAACTGCAATAGGTTTATATTTCCTTTGACCTGGCATACTCCCTGGAGCCCTGGTGGCACAGTGGTTAAGAACTATGGCTGCTAACCAAAAGATTGGCTGTTTGAATCAACCAGTCATTCCTTGGAAACTCTATGCAGCAGTTCTACTCTGTCCTATCCGGTCCCTATGAGTTGGAATTGACTCAGTGACAAAGGGTTTGGTTTGGTCTGACATATTTTCTGAGTCCTGACTCCAACCAAATCAACTAGAATCTGCGTTTATTTCCTACATGTTTCCTGGCCTGCATATCTTGCCTTTTGCTCTGCACACCTTTCCCCCTCTTACCATCTCCCTCCTCTACCCCAGACAGATACTCATAGACCCTCTGCCGTCAAAATGTTACTACTTTAGTGCTCATTTTATAAGCACAATTATCGAGATGGACATGGTCTGAGACTTAGGAGAGCTGGGTTCCAGTCTTCTATGAATTTAAGCAAATCCCTTAATGGCCCTGAAGCTGAGTAGGTTTCTAAGATGGATATAAGCTTCTTAGCTTATTTATTTCCCAGGATTGTTGTGAGGCTACAATATTACTAATGAAAATATTCTAATATTGTAAGCTATGATCCAACTTGTAGACAGCATGGTACTACCTACAGTGAAATGCATTTTAATTATATATTTGTTGAAATTAAGTTTAGAAGTATCTTAATTGGTGGCATCATTTTCTGATACTAAACCCTGGATGAAGATAATGTAAGTAAGAAAGATAGCCTCCTTATTAAACATCTTTGCTAGACATAGTCATGATTTCGGAATTCAGGAAGACACAGATTGGGGAACTGGAATATACTGAGTCTGGGTTTATTCAGAAACATGTATGGAGGCACATCCGCCAGGCCTGTGCTCCAGGGAAGGGCCAGGAGAAGGTCCTTCCTTAACCTCATTTCAATTACCTGGCTTGGCTGGACTAGACATATAGATGCAGTCACTGCTTGTAAGACAATTCTATCTTCCTCTCTATGTCTCAAGGTACCCTGGTGGAGCAATGGTTAAGTGCTGGGCTACCAACCCAAACGCTGGTGGTTTGAACCTACTAGCAGCTCCTCAGGAGAAAAGCCCAGGCGATCTACTCTGGTAAAGATTACAGCCTAGGAAACCCTATGGGGCAGTTCTACTCGGTCTTACAGGGTCACTATGAGTTGGAATCAACTCCACGCCATACAACAACAATTCTTTGTCTTTACTCCTCTCTCAAATTCATTCTATTTCTTTATATCAGGGGCTTGTTCGTTCATTCTGATGATAGAAGGATTATTAAGGTTAAACATTATATGTTCAGAGTAGGTCTGGGAATACAGTATAGGGGTGGATTTTAAAGGGATACTTCCTGAGTCCCACTCCCCATACTTTTAAAATAAGGAATAAAAATTTCCATAACTAGAATTCATATTTAAGGACCACAAATCTAGATTACAAAACTGAAAAGAGAGTTGGTTCACAGACTTTAAATTCATAACTAGAGTTAAGCTCCAAAAACTGTTTTCAATGGCAGCACGTATTTATAGTATCATTGAGTTTAGAATGGTTCTAAAAAGGTTTATCCCAATTTAAGTCATTTAATCTCAGATATTGTTTCTCCCCAAAACCTTTAACGTGATAGAAAAGGATGTGTGTGGTTAGTATAAGGTCCTGGAAATCTCCAAACCCTAAGTATCAATGCTTATGTAATTGACTGTTCTCTCAGTGCATCCTCATTATTGTAATAAGCCTTAATTAAGACTAAGACAATTTGAAGGAAGGCAGCTAATCATTTAGTTATGGAAGGAGGCAATGAGAGAGGAAAGTTGTGCCTCAAGAGATAGATTTTCTGCACAGAGACCTTTTTCCCCTGCTAAGCCACAAAGTTATAGCAGTCTTGACAGCAGTCTAAGTTTACCGTGACATCTGGAAATCCAAAAGGTATAAATATGGCCCGGGAAGTCCTGCTGGAAAGACCAGTCTAGATCCATCTGCGTGCTACTGCCAAAGTAAGTGCCTATGATAAGTGTGGTACTGACTTCCATGGGGTGAGGACATAATGGCTGCCTTGGATTGTGGGTTTGACTCTGTTCGGGGGGAACAAGTGGGGTGAGGTGAGGCAGTGAAAATGAGTGCACTCAGCTCTTATTTATTACCTACCATGGGTCAAGAGAGACTTGAAGACGTTAACATTTCCAAGTGAAATGGCGGAAATGTTTGTCCTTGAGTTCAAGACTTGTCTCCAGAATAAGGAATCACCTGTTTGTTGCACATGTAAAGTAAGCTGTCCTTTTCGCTCTTTTCCAGAAAACAGTGGTCAATAAAAATGATCGTAGTTGCTTTTTAAACCAAAATAACCAAACCAAACCTGTTGCCGTCAAGTTGATTCCAGCTCATAGCAACCCTATAGGACAGGCTAGAACTGCCCAAGAGGGTTTCCAAGGAACAGCTGGTGATTTGAACTGCCAACCTTTTGGTTAGCAGGTAAACACTTAACCACTGGGCCACTGATGCTCCAGTTGCTTTTTAGTAAATACTAAATCTTTATTTGCCAAACACTGAGTTCTTATCCTATTTGGGAGTGGACTTTGCAGAAGCAAATGGAAGGTAGATAAATTGCCAAAACTCATACAGAGTCAGATCTGACTAGGAATGCAAGTCCATTTGTCTAATTTGAAAGCCCGCTCTCTTATGAATCTTCAACTGCCTTGTGACTGACGCTGTACTGGGTCCTCTTGTTTACAATTTAAGAACAAAATCATAACAAATGAAACCAGAATTTTGAACAACTCAAGATCTGTGAGTATAACTATAAAAGGAATTCTATTATTTTTTTTTTCGATTTTGCAGTGGCCCAAAATGAAATTCAGGATGTTCAGTAACTTTTCTGTTTATTCTTTCTTAGTCCATACAAAAATCCTATCATCACTTTAAGTTGTAAATCATCTTAATTGAGAAATTCGGTATTTTCTTTTTCTTTCTAATGAAAATCAGTGAACAAATAAAGGGATGTGTTCCTTTCATAACTTTTCCTCCACTGTCTAGCTGTAATTCCTGCCCACTCCTGGTTTGTGAGGGTAGGATTGAAAGGTAAGGAGCCTAGAACTTACTTACTTGCCTGAAACTCTTGAAATATTACCTCATACTCTCTCGGCCTAGTCATACACACAAAGATCACACTTTGTGTGGTGGACATTTTTATAAGTTCTCTAGAAATTACTTTTCAATTATTAATATATCTAAGCCAGCTTTCTCAGGCTTAGTATTTGCACGGTATATTTTTTCCCATCCTCTTCTATTCAACTTGTACGTGTTTTTATGGCTCAAGTGTTGCTTACTATCTGCAAAGTTTGGGACCTGATTTTCAATCTATTCTGAAGATCTCTGTAATTAAATGGGTATTTGGTTCATTTAAATTTAATATTATTATTGATAGATACACTGGGATTTAAATCTACCATTTTAATTAATCTTTTCTGTTTATCCTATCTGTTCCTCTGTTCTTCCTTTACCACTGTGTGTGTGTGTGAATTGAATATTTCATGGATTCCATTTTAACTCCTCCACTGACTTTTTAATGGCTTTAATGAACTATATCACACACCATACAGTTCATCCATTTAAAGTGTACAATTCAAAGATCTTACTATATTCATTGTGGAACGAAAACTATTGGTTTGGCCCTTTGACTCTGGATTTTGAAATAATCACAAGCAATTAAGATGCTTTTGTTTTTTAAAATATCCAGGTAAGGAGGGGCTACACAGGCCCTACACCTTCAGGAAGGGAGGTGGCCTGACGCAATCATGCACATTTATTGATTGAATCTATCATAATTATGCATTAAGGCTGAAGTCATGCATATTTATTGAGGTCCCAATGTCTAGGGAACCCAGGACCTTGGAAGGCTCTTTTTGAGGTCTCCTGGATCGGTGAGAACATCCATGCATGAGACAGGGAGAAGCACATCCCTGGGGTTCCGTGCAGGGAACACTCCCAGACCTTACCTGATGTGTCTCTACACTTGTCTCATCTCTGGTCATAATAAATGGCTAACTGTAAGTATAAGTAACAGTCTTTGCTAAGGAGAATGAAAGGAGCCCTGGTTTTCCAGTGGTTAATTGCTCAGCTGCCAACTGAAATGTTGGTGGTTTGAACCTACCAGCCCCTCTATGAGAGAAAGATGTGACAGTATGCTTCCTTAAAGATTACAGCCTAGGAAACCCTGTAGAGCAGTTCTACTGTCACGTGGCGTCAACAGCAATGGGTTTGGGTATAGAGAATTAATGAACCTACAATGTCCACTAGCAGCAGAGGCTGGCAATACAGAGTTGATTTGTGTAGACTGAGCTCTGGGGGGCTGGGTGATAGGGAAAGGCTGAAGGGGCAGTTGGTGAAGAAGGTTAGAGTTCTTCTAGACTGTGACCTAGTCCCAGTGGATAAGAGAGAGAGAAAGAGAGAGAGGCAGATAGAGACAGAGAGAGAGACCAGCTGGTCTGAAGTGTAGGTAGTTGGGCAGACACTTGAGCCTAAGACTGTTCCCCAATGACCTGGCCTCAGGTAGCCGGGGATGTTTTGACATAGCTCAGGAGAGCCAGGGATGAGGTCTGATCTAACTCTTGGTGGTTAGGGTCAGAGAGAGGAATTGCCACGGAAGTGGCTGGTGATGAAGAGTGGAATGTGGAAAGGTGAGGCCAGGATCCACTTTCAGATAGGAATTGGAGTCATGCTGATCTTTGGTATGCTGTTAGTGATAAAGGTGGGGTTTGCTCACCTCACTCCTTTGTTAGCTAATGTCACATTCATATAATTGGGTAAACATCACCACAATCTAATTTTAGAACATTTTCATCCCCCCCCCAAAAGAAATCCTGTACATGGTAGCTGTCCTCCCTATCCTCCACTCTGCCGTTGCTGTAAAAAAAGCCAAATCATTGTCGTTGAGTGCGACTCTACAGAGCTGCCCCTTGGGTTTCCAAAGAGTGCCTGCTGGATTCAAACTGCCAACCTTTTGGTTAGCAGCTTTAGCTCTTAACCATTACACCACCACAGTTTCCACCCATGCTGTAGGCAACCACTATTCTACTTTCTGTCTTTATAAATTTGCATATCCTGGACATTTCCTGTAAATGGAATCATAAATACATGGCCTCTTGTAACTGTTAACTTACACTTAGCATAATGTTTTCAAGGTTCATCCATGTTTGCTGAATGTTCCATTTTTGGATATACCACATTTAGTTTATCCATTCCTCAGTTGATGGACATATGGGCTATTTACACATTTTGACTATTATAAATAATATTGCTATGAACATCTGTGTGCAAGTTTTTGTGTGAACCTATGTGTCATCTCTCTTAGGTATATATCTAGGAGTGGAATTGCTGTGTTATACAGCTAATCTATGTTTAATCTTTTGAGGAACTGCCAGGCTGTTTTCCAAAGCAGGTGCACCATTTTACATTCCCACCAGCAGTGCATGATTGTTCCAAGTCCACATTCTCATCAACACTTGTTATTATCTGACTTTCTGATGCTAGCCATCCTAGTGGGTATAAAGAGTCCCTGGTGGTGCATACAGTTAACATGCTCTGCTGTTAACAGAAAGGTTGGAAGTTGAAGTCCATCCTGAGTTTCCTTGGAAGAAAGGCATGGGAATCTACTTCCAAAAATCAACCACTGAAAACCCTAAGGAGCACAGTTCTACTCTCAGACACATGGGATTTTCATGAGTTTTAATTGACTCCAGGTCAACTGGCTTGGTTTTTCTTTTGTTTTTTTAAGTGAATATGAAATGTTATCTCATTGTGATTTTGATTTGTATTTCCCTGATGACTAATGATGTTGAGCAACTTTTCATGTGTTTATTGGCCATTTGTATATCATCTCTGAAGAATACTTAGCCCGTGTTTAAATAGATTTTTAATAGTTTTATTATTGATTTGCAAGTATTCTTTAGGTATGCTAGGTACAAATTCTTGATCAAATAAATGATTTTCATTTCCTTTGTAAATAGTATCTGTTGTGTATATATTTATCTCAGCTAAATCTTCAATTAAAACGTCCTATCACTTAAATGTGTTTTAATGCAGTGGTGTAAGTAATTTACTATTGAAGTAAAGTAGACTGATTGCCTTCGAGTCAATTCCAACTCATTAAATTGCCCCATACCGTTTCCAAGGCTGAAATCTTTATGGAAACAGACTGCCACATCTTTCTCCAGTGGAGTGTGCTGCTGGATTTGAATCACCAACCTTTCGGTTAGCACTGTGTGCTTAACCATTGGGACACCAGGGCTTCTTGAAGTAAAGTATAATAAGGTAAAACGTTTGCAGACCCAGGATCTTCCTGGAGCAGAGAGAAGAGAGGCATCCGAGCCTGACTGACATGTCAGGGAAAGCTTACCTAAGCATGTGATACTTGGCTAAACAATGATTAAGAATTTGCTTATTAAAAAGGAGAATAGGATATGATAGCCTTCCAAGCAGAAATACAAGCATGTGCAATGACGCTGTGATGTGAAACAGAATGATATAGTTAATTTTAATGAAAATCTATGAAAATTAGTGTGCTCTTAGCCACGATGCTATGTTGCATGTAGTTAAGTCAAAGTATATCATTGTTTTCTAAATATGTAGTGTAGACATTACAGTTTAAGGTGTTAGAAATGGAGTCATTAAAGTATGGCCAAACCATCTGCCCCTATCTGTTTTTTGTAGTCAACCTTATTAAGGTATAATTTACATATAAAAAATTTTACCCTTTTTGTATCCAGTTTTATGAATTTCGAGAAATGCTAGCAGTTGTGTAACAACTAAGAAGTTGAGTTATAGAGTATTTCCATTTTGCCCCAAATTTCTCTTCTGCTCCTTTGTAGTCAGTCTCCTCCATCCACTCCCAGTTCCTGGCAACCAGTAATCTGATTTCTATGCCTCTAGCTTTAAAGTTTTCATAATATCATATAGATAGGATCATGTACTATGTAACCTATTTTACTTAGCATAATCATTTCGAGATAATCCAAGTTGTTGCACATATCAATAGTTCGTTTCCTTTTATTGTTGAGTGGATTCTCATTGAATAGTTATGCCACAATTCATTTATCCATTCACCAGTTGGTAGGTATTTGGATTATTTCCAGTTCTTGGCAACTATGACTACATCTGCCGTATATATCATCATACAGGTCTCTCTTTAGTGGATATATACATATATATATTTAGTGCATAGTAGATTTTTATTTCTCTTGGATAAATATCCAGGATGGATTTACTGCGTTATGTGATAAACTATGTTTAACTTGGTAAGAAACTGCCAAATCTTTTTTAGGACTGGTTATACCATTTTGCATTCATTCTAGCATTGCATGAGAATTTCTATTTCTGCATCCTCACCAGTACTTAGAATTTTCAAGTTTATATTTGGTTTATTTGTTTGTTTTGGTTTTTGTTGTTTTGTTTTGTTGCTTTTCATTCTAATATGTCTGTGGTAGCATATCATTGTGGTTTTAATTTGCACTTTGCTAATGACTCGTGATATCATACATCTTTTCATTTACTTATTTGCAATCCATATTTCTTCTTTATACCATGCCTGCTCAAGATCTTGCACCTTTCAGATTGTATTGTATGTTTCTAATTATTGTAGAGTTAGGAGAGTTTTTATATTGTCTGGATCCAAGTCATTTATCAGATACTTGATTTGTAAATATTTTCTCCCAGTATTTGCCTTATATTTTCATTTTCTTAAAGATGTCTTTCAAAGAGTAGGCATTTTTAATTTTGGTGAAGTCCAATTTATAAGTTTTTTTCTTTTAGTGTCTTATCAAAGAAATCTTGGCATAATCCAATATGACAAACATTTTCCTCTACTATTTCTAGAGGTTTTATACTTTTAGGCTTTATATCTTGTTCATGGCCAAATTCATGTTAATTTTTGAATATGGTGCAAGGAGGGCTCAAGGTTGTTTTAAAATTTTTGCATATGAGTGGCCAAATGTTCAAATACAGTTTGTTAAAAACAGTAGTCTTTCTCCAATAATTTACCTTTGTATCTTTGTAAAAACAAATAAACTGACTGTGTATATATGGGCTTATATCTGAGCTGTTCTGTTCCATTGATTTATGTCAGTCTTTTCATCAGTACCACACTGTCTTGATTACTGTAACTTTATAAGTCTTAAAATCAGGTATTGTGAGTCCTCTATCTTTGTTTTTCATTTAAAAAATTGTTTCAGCTATTCCACATCTTTTGCTTTTCCATTTAAATTTCTGAGTCAATTTCTATGTCAAAGCCTGCTGGAATTTTGATTGGGATGAAGTAAATATATATATAAATTTGGGAAGATCTGACATATTAACAATATTGAATCCTTCAATTCATGAACACAGTATACCTCTCAATTTAATAGGTTTTATTTGATTTATCTCATTAATGTTTTGTGGTTTTCCTCATACACACCTTGCATATATTTTGTTAGTTTTATCCTTATTTTGTTCTTCAAACTATTGTAAATGATTTTTGTTAATTTCTGTTTCCATTTGTTCATTGCTAGTGTATAGAAATACATCTAACTTATGTACATGGACCATGTGTCTGTGATTTTTCTTAACTCTCATATTAGATCTGTAACTTCTACAGTGATTGGAATATTTCGCATAGACAGTCAGGTCATCCATCAATGTTGCTGTTGTTTCTGAGTGACATTGAGTAGATTCCAACTCATAACAACCCTATTGGACAGGGCAGAACTGCCCCTTAGGGTTTCTTACGCTGTAATCTTTATAGGAGAAAGATTGCCAGGTATTTTCTCTGACGGAGTGGCTGATGGGTTTGAATTGCCCACCTTTCTGTTAGCAGCTGAGGACTTAACCATTGCACCACCAGTTTTCCTTTGTCCATCAATAAAGACAGCTAATTTCTTCCTTTCCAATCTATATGCCTGTATTTTTTTAATCTTGTCTTATTGCATATCCCATCTACTTTTCATTTACTCTTCAGTGAAGCCAAACTGACCTATAAGCTGAGCTTCTTTCATGTCTCTTTATTTTCTACTTCCATGTCTTTGTTAATGAAATTCCTTAAGTCTTCCTTCTCATGCCCTCCACATCCTCCCCCCTTTCCAACATATAAACTTCACCATAAAAATCCTATGTATCCTTCAAGGCCCAGTGCAAATGTTACCTTCTCTATGAAATCTATCCCGATTTCCTATGTGAAAAAACCCACTCTAAAGTGCACATGACTTTCTTTTTTCTGTATATAATATGTTCCAATAACACCCATTGAACTTGAATACTTTAAGACATATAAATACTTTTTTTCTTTAAGTCCTCTCCTACAAGACTGTAAAGTCCTTGAAAGAATGGACCATGTTTTATTTTTCTCTTTGTCATATCTAGTGCAATTGAAGGAATAACAAGTGTTTTTTAATGTTATTATATATAAATACTATTTTTATATAATACTTTGGAGCCCTGGTGGCGAATTAGTTAAGGGTTCAGACTGCCAACGAAAAAGTCAGCAGTTTAAATCCACTAGTAGTTCCCTGGAAACCCTACGAGGCAGTTCTTCTCTATCTTATAGGGTTGCTATGAGTTGGAATCGGCTTGACTGGCAATGAGTTTATATGATTATTATATAATATTTATGATATATATATAATATTTTCATTCCAGGATTCTAATGTCATAATGGGTGGCCCCAGTAGCTGATTGATTTACTTAAACTGTAAATTACATACCAGAATGCTTTTCAGAGAGGATTTAATAAACTATTATCTGTAGAGTAAATGCAGGCTTTAATTCAGAAGTTGAACTCAAGTTAATGTTATACTCTATCAGAAACTTTGGTGTGTATGTCTTCATTCTGATCCAGCACGCTAATTCTCAAACGTATTCCTGTGTTAGGGACATTTTAAAGTGGTTTTACTTATGAATTAAACAATAAAGATGTATAAATTTGAGAAGTTTAAATTTCATAATTTACCACTTTTTTTATACTAATGACACATATGGGATCTTTTCAGCTCTTAAATGGACTATAGATATAACTTCAGAAGAGTGTCAATCATTTTCAACAGAAAATAATGATATTACCTACTATTTTGTTGTTTCTCTAAATCTAGAGGAAGCATGTATATTATTAACATTAGATTATTATTAAAATATAATGTTCTAATTACTACAGCTATGCAAAAACTTACTTCTAAAATCTGGTGGCTTAAAATACAAGTGTAATTTCATCATGATTTTGTGAATCAGGAATTGAAAAGGGTTCAGTTGAGTCATTCTTCCTTGTGGTCTATCATGAAGTTGAAGTCAGACATTGATTGGAACTACAGTCATCTGAAGGCTCGGTTTGGCTGGACATCCAATACAGGTTACCCATATGGCTTGCAGTGGAGGCTAGATGTCAGCTGGGACGGCAGCTGTGCTGTCAAACTGAATACACATCTTCTCTCCAGCATTGTGGTCTCAAGATAGTTGAAATTCTTACATAATGATTTGCTTCTCCCTGAACAACTGTCTGAAAAGAAAACACAGAAGCTGCATGACCTTTTTGAAACCTAGCCTCATAAGTTACAGAGCATCACTATTACTGCATTTTATTGATTATAGGTGGATCATTACGTCAGCCTAGATTCAAGGAAAGGGGACATGGAACCCTCTTCTCCATAAAAGGAGGGTCAAAAATATGCAGATTTGTTACACAACTGCCATGAGTAGCACTTCATTTTACGTGAAGTCAAGAATTGTTAGTAGTCTAACCCATTGTGACGCTCCCTTGATAAATAGAAAAGCATTCCTCAAACTAATCTTTGCCACTATTTGTTAAGAGTGCAATGTTTGTATAAGGGAAAGGTCCATTAGCATTTCAGAAGAAGGTCAAGCAGGGAACCCATCATTGTTTATTTTCTTTCGAAGTATATGTATATTAATTTTCATGCTGACATCATTAGTGACTGCTTTGGTTTTCAAACCTAGCTCTTCATGTGGAAGAAAAAGAGCAAAAAAAACTAACCTAAACTAATGTAACTCCCATCTATGATAACCAACCAGAATTAACTTGCAATTTCCAAATTTTCCAGTGTTTAATACATAGAGAAATATCAACCTCCTGTTAAATTTGTCCAAATAGCCTCCGCACTCACGTTACTAACATGAACCCTTAAACTCTCTTAAGCATCCAAATTTTTATGTATTCAATGAATATTTATAGAATGACTCTTACGTGTTAGACTCAGAGCTAGGTAGCATTAATATAAGGATGATTACAAGATAGTCTCTGTCCTTAAGTTGTGGAAGAGACACATAGTTAAACAGAGAGATGCAACACAACCTGTTAGTGGTTATCCGTAAAGTCAGATGTCACGCAGTCTTGTAGAAGGTTTTTGAATGGAGGGATACATAAACAATGCAAATTCTGAACTGGTTGATAAAGGATACACAGAGGTTAGCTTTAACATAGGAAAGAGGGGGAGAGAGGATATCGGAGGAAGTCATTCTAGGCAGAAAAGTTAAAGCAATGCCCCATGAGTAAGATAAAGCACCTAGATTTCATTTTGTTTGGTGTACTTTAAAACATTTTAGGATGTGTTCATGGAGGAAAAAAAAAGTTTTAGGAATAAGCAAGGGACAAAGTATGAAGGACTTAAAGTTTGAACTTAATGCTGACAGAAGTGGAAAGCCACCAAAGCCTGTAAGTAGATAGCAGCTGCGTGATGAAAATCAGTTGATCAAGTTTATAGGTGTTAACATGAACACAATCAACAAGAAATGTTAACTGATTAACTATGTGATGAGGGAGATGGAGGAGTCAAGAACAACTCCTGGAATTCCACCTTGGGAATTTGCAGGGTGCAGCTTTCATTAGTTGATACATGTTATTCAGGAGAAGAAGGAGTTTTGATAGAGGTAAAGATGTCAGTTTTGGACATATTTAGTTAGACCATCCTGTGGAACACAGAAGCAGATGATGAAAAAGTATTTCATATACTGATGTGAAGCTCAGGTAAGAGAACTAGGCTGGAGATGTATATTTTAATGTCCACTCCAGATATATGGCACCAAAGCCAAAGAAATGAACACAAAAACAAAGAGTGGAAAGAAAGGAGAACACAGGACATAACAGTATATATTCACTGACTTGGGCATCCAACTTCTTTTTTAATGCATTTATCCATGAAAGGATCCACAGATATAAAAAGACATTTTGAGGAGCATGTGATACTTTTGCTTATTTGTATTTCTTAAAGTTTATTTTCCTGATTCTATAGTTCTTATGCCCATAAGCTAAGAAGATGCTTTGGAGTAACATTTTTCAAGGAGCAATCTTGCTTTTTCTAACAGGACCTGGCATTGTGGGAAACTCTTTTATGTTTGTGGAACATAGGTACATGTTCATTATGAGTCCTGAGAGGAAACAGATTGACCTTATTCTCAGTTATCTGGCTCTGATGAATAACATGATGCTTTTTACCAAAGGAATATCAGAGACAATAGCTGTGTTTGGCTTAATAAACTTCCTGGGTGATGTTGGTTGTAAAATTTTTATTTACCTTTGGAGAGTGTACTGGGGTCTTTCCATCTGCACCACCAGCCTCCGAGTGTGGTCCAGGCCACCAGCGTCAGGGCTAGAGATACTTCCTGGATGAAGCTCATACCAAGGACCCTCTGACATGAACTTCACTTGTTTCTGTACTTTTGGATCTTCAATTCACTAATGAACACTAACTTGCTCTACTCCATCAAAACCACCAGCAACATAACCAGATCTAGATTTAGACACTATACTAACTATTGCTCAATTCCACCACTCAGAGAGAAAATGAGGTGGGTTTTTCTTGTTCTCATGATATTGCAAGATGTATTCTTCATATGCTTCATGAACTGGGCCATCAGCTACATGGCACTTCACCTGCATGAACATCATAAGCAAGTTTTGTATCTTAAAAACTCTAGATAAAGCCACAAAACTACTCCTGAGGTCAAAGCCACTCAGAGCATTCTTCAGCTGATGTTTTGTTTTCTTTCCTTCTATTTGACAGATTGTATTTTGTCCTTCTATATGGCTTCTTCATCAGGAAGACATTCTATAGAATTAAATATTGAAATACTACTAATACTTGGATATGCCATTTTCAGTCCTTTCTATTAATTATCAGGAATAGCTGCCCAACTAAATGCTGGCAATATGGTTGATACTTGCATGAAGTATCTATGGACATAGATCTCTCCAGAAACCAATGCAGTAGCCATTAAGGATTGTGTAAGTATACATTTAACAGTTGCTTAATCAAATAAAGGCTTATTTGGTCATTTAAAAAAAAAAAAAAAAAAAAAACCTCTGACAGTATCATGCTTGAAGAGAGACACCAAAATAATTACAAAAGAACTGAGATTCCTTCTAGCTTCCATCTTTGGGGTATGGATTTTGTCTTCATCTTGTACAATGAGTGATCCACTCTTAATCCCCTCTCAGAAATCCAGGCAAGAATGAGAAAAAAGCAACAAGGAAAAAGGAGTAACATCTATATCAGGATAAGAAAACTTCTCCAACATTCTACATAAGATTTACTAATATTCTATCTCATTGACAAATTCTATATGACATGCAGACCCTTAGACAAAAGAACTTGGGAAATGCAGTTTTTTGTTTTTACTCATGGCAACTACCTACAATATCAGGGTTCTTTTAATAAGGAAAAAGAGGAGAATACATATGTGGGAGATTACGTGCCACAAAGCAGATATTAAACTATTTTTTCTGAATTCAAAATCCTTTATGAGGAGTCAATCCAGAGTGAAGAAACATTTGTAAAAACACTTAATTAAAGCAGAAAAGGAGGAAAATATATTATTCTGTATTTTACCTCCCCCTCATTATTCCTCAAAACTGCATACTTGAATTATATCTTTGGTATCTCAAAATTTATCAAAATAAAAACCATGATTTTCACCCTTTGTTTTGGGGAAAAAAGACTTCAGGTTAGTAAGGCTATGTCGAATGAGCTATTCTCATATATTGCCAATGGATGTATAAACTTTTATATTATCTGTAGTCACCTTGGTAATACCTATCAAAATAAAAAAAAATCATATACTCTTTGATCCAGCAACTTAATTTCTGCAAAAATTTATCCTACATATATTCTTGTATATATGTGTATATGTGTAAGTTAATATGTATACAGGATAATTAATTGCACTATTGTTGATTGTTTTCATTTCCTAGGGCTTCAGTAACAAGTTATTACAAATTGGTGGCTTAAAACAACAGAAATTTATTCTCTCATAGTTTCAGAATTTAGAAGTACAAAATCAAGGTGTCGGCAGGACCAAGCTGTCTCTGAAGGTTCTAGAGGAAGGTCCTTGCACAAAGTAGATCTTTACTGGTACCTTCTGGTAGTTCCAGAGATTCCTTAGCTTGTGACAACATAATTGCAAGATCTGCCTCCATCTTCACATAGCTGTTTTCCCTCTGTATCTGTCTGTGTCTGTGTTCCTTCTATCTTTTTATAAGGATAGCAATCATATTGGATTAGGCCCATCTTACTCCAGTATGACTTCATGTTAACTTAACTAATTAAGTCTGCAGAGACTCTGTTTCTAGATATGATTACATTCACTTATGGGGGTTAGGACTTGAAAATATCTTTTGAGGGGACACAAATCAACCCATAGCACTGGGAATAGCAAAATATGGGAACAAACTAAATGCCCATTATTACGGAAGTGATTAAATAAATATAGTATTTTCTGTAATGGAATATTCTTCTACTATTCACCATCTTTAAGAAGAATGAAGCATTCTATATATTGATAAGTAAAGATCTGATTACATTTGTTATAAGCTTATGTACAATCAGACCTCATGGTATTTGGTTTATTAGTTTAGAAGTTTAGGGTCGTGGTTTTATGGACCATTCCAGGTAATTGGCCCAATATTGTGTTTAGTGCTTCTGTTCTGTCTTCTAGTTGTATAGTGCCTGGGGTCTTAAAAATATGCAAATGGCCATCCCAAGTACAACAATTGGTCTCCATCTATCTGGAGCAACAGAGGAAGAAAGTGAGTCAGGAACAGGAGGAGGAAATGGAATGCGTGGCTAACTGCCCCTTGAGCAACAGCCTGCTGTGCCATGAGACCAGGACTGGATGGTGCCTGGCTACCATTACTGAATGTTTTGATCAAAGATTCTATAGAAGAATCCTGATAAAAAAGAAGAAACTGCAGAATGGAAATTCAAATTCTCATGGAACCCAGAATTTCTGGAGCCGGGAGGCTAGATGAACCCTCGAAACTATTAATCTAAGGTAATCTTGAAATCTTAAACCGAAAATATTCCCTGAAATCTTCTTAAAACCAAACAACAGTTTAGCTTAACTAGTAAAGAATGTCTGCCTTAAGCCTTGTTCTCTTTTAAGAACTATTTATATGGGATCAAACTGACAACACTTACTTAAAAGACTAGATAGGAAACTTAGGGGGTAGTGAGTTAACAGAGGAGAAACAATTCAGAAAAGGAAAGTGAGACTGGTTGCATAACTTGAAGAATGTAATCAATGTCACTGAATCGTACATGTAGAAATTGTTGAATTGGAGTGTGTTTTGCTGTGCATATTCTCAACAACAACAACAAACAAAATAAGTTACAAGAAATATGTAAGATGAAGAGTAGTCCATATAATATGTGACTCTTTTTACACAATTACTTATTTTATAAGACTGGTGGCACTTGTGTTGGAAGTTAAAGTTGGTGGGAACTGAAAAAAAAAAAAGACCTAGGGGCTACTGAGAGACTTTCACCATAAAGTATTATCATGCAAACAAATGCAAAAGTTCAGGCAGCATACTTAGCCTAGATCAAGCCCAGCGGAAAAGCTTAAAATACTACAAAGATTACAACTTGGCAACCAGTCCAAAATAATGCCAAAATACCAAGGACTCTAAAGAGAAATGGCAAATATTGCCAAATAAACAGATCATGGGTACACTAAATACACACAAAAAAGTAATCAAAAATGACCTCCAGAAATTCACCCAGTACATCAAAATCCCAGACGCACAAAACAGTAATCAGAAATGACCTCCAGAAATTCACCCAGTACATCAAAATCCCAGACGTGTCTGGAAGAATGGGCATCACCAAAAATGACCTACATCATTCAGAAGCTCTAAGTATGCTAAGTTGGTGAACAAAAACCATATCCCCACAGACTGCTCATGGTACATGAATACAATGGATTTCACTGCAGCTATTCACCTGAGTGGGGTCCTGGTGGTGCAGTGGTAAGAACTCAGATGCTAACAAAAAGGCTGGCAGTTGGAATTCATCGGATGCTCTTTGAAAACCGTATGGACAGTTCTGCCCTGTAGGGTTGCTATCAATCAAAATCGACTCCACGGGAACAGGTTTGGTTTTGGTGTTTTATTCATCTGAGTGAGGCAGATCTATATAGATTATTGGCAGATGTCCAGGATGTATTAAGTAAGAAAGGAATATGAGTAATTGATGTGTTACGATGCTATAGAAGTTCTTTTAAAGAAAAAAATACAAAAGCATGTATTAAAAGCTTTATAATATGCTAATTTGTTAATAAGTTCCATTACTCTGATGAAAAACACTTTATGGGTAGGAATCAGTTCAGCCTGAAGAAATGTACATAAGGAGAAATGTATGAAAAGAAAATTTTAGGAGATTCTGTGTGAAAAACTAGGAGAAGAGACATGCATGAATAACAAGGTGGGGAAAGGGTTCAAGCTTCCCTGGAACATGGCATGCTGACTAGTAGACATGGGGCCAAAGAAGAGAATGTAAGAAGTTTACCATGGCATAGACTTGACACAAGATCTTCCTGCTTTCTTTCTCACAGACAGAAAGGGTGTCAAATGGAGACTCTCTAATGGCCCAAAAGAAGTTTCTCAGTCACTGTCTCTACATTCTTTCTCCACAAACAAACTTGCCCAGGTTTTGTGTAAATCCGTGAAGCCATTAATTTCTAAGACGGGACTCAGTTTGTCATAATGGAGGTCTGGATGAGCCTCTTCTTAACTGTCCCCCACCCCCTCACCCCCGGCTCTTTGGCTTACTTAGAATCTGGTTTCATAAAAAACTCTCACACACAGATCAGAGCTGCTCCTCATCACTGTTCTCAACAGAACCCTAAGAGTACTGGTATTACACAAAAGAGCAAAGATGCCTTTCAAGAAGCTGATCATATTTTGTTTACCAATAACACAAACTTAGCTTTTGGAACTTAACTTTGTGGCTCATTGAGGGATGCAACTGCTTTCCCTTGGACTTCTTCCTAGATAGACCTTATCCATTTCTGTTGTTAATGAATGAATTCCAAGTGAATATGTTATTTGAGACACCTCCTGCCTGTAGAGAGAACACAGCAAAATTCACTCCTTCTGTAGGCATTAGTTTTGAAAGGGTTTTGAAAAGTAGTTTTCTCTTGAGAAAGTTTATGAATTGGGGCAGGGTTACAAGATGTTAACTGTTCCATTATTACAGAAAAAAGTAATATTCCACCTGGCTTGACATGGAAGATAATAATCTGACATAAAATGTAACTAAGATTCTAAAGTCATTTTTAAAAGTAATCTAAGTCTCCTGAACCCCCTTCATTGAGCAATTCACTGCTAAAGTTGGGGTGTCACACAGAGAGAAAAGAGAGATGTATTCATTATTTCTATTTGTTATTAGCATTGTAAATACTAACAACTGTCATTTATTAAGAATATATTATGTGGTAGACTTCTTAGGAACATAACCTGCATGATTGTCAGTTATCTATTTAGCAATGGGAAAGTAGAAAGCCAAGATTACCCAAAGTCAGATAGGTTATTAGAGCCAGCTCAGGATGAAAACTCAGTTACAACAAAGTCCAAAGTCCATGATATTTTTCTTGAATCATCTATCACCTCTAAACCTAACGCTGTACCAGGTTCTCTTTCTAATTAAAAAAAAAAAACAAGTAAAAGCTATCAACTGAAACTGTTGCAATGAACAGACAAGGACTAGTGGGCATAACCATAAAATTGTTCCAACCTGCCTTAGAAATCAAGGGCAGCGTTGCAGAGGTAATATCTGAATTTAACTGATTCATAAGGAAGAGTCGTCTTGAGATGACCTTTATCGCCACTGCTGTTTAATACTGTGCTGGAAGTTATAGCTAGAGCAATAAGGCAACAAAAAGAAATAAAGAGAATCCAAATTGGTAGTGAAGAGGTTAAACTGTCCCTGTTTGCAGATGATACGATACTCTACATAGAAATCCCCTACGACTCCATGAGAGAAATACTGGAACTAATAGAAAGATTCAGTAGAGTAGCATGATACAAGATAAACATGCAAACATCAGCTGGATTCCTATACACCAAAAAGAGAACGAGGAAAAGGAAATCAGGAAAACAATACCATTTATAATAGCCCCTAAAAAACCAAAATACTTAGGAATAAATCTAACCAGGGATGTAAAAGACCTACAAAAAGAAAACTACAAAACATTACTGCAATAAACCCAAAGGGATCTACATAAATGGAAAAAAGATACCATGCTCATGGATAGGTAGACTCAACATTGTGAAAATGACAATTCTACCCTAAGCAACTTACAAATACAATGCAATCCCGATCCAAATACCAACAACGTTCTTTAAAGAGATCGAAAAACTAATCATTAACTTTATATGGAAAGGGAAGAAGCCCCGGATAAGTAAAGCACGACTGAAGAAGAAGAATAAATGGGAGGAGTCTCACTACCGTACTTCAGAACCTACTATACAGCTATGGTAGTCAAAACAGCCTGGTACTGGTCCAATGACTGATACATTACCAGTGGAACAGAATTAAGAACCCAGATGTAAATCCATCCACCTACGGTCACCTGATCTTAGACAAGGGCCCAAAATCCATCAAATGGAGTAAAGACAGTCTTTTTAACAAGTGGTGCTGGCAAAAGTGGATGCCCATCTACAAAAAAAAAAGTGAAGCAGGACCCATACCTCACACCGTATACAAAAACTAATTCAAAATGGATCAAAGATCTAAATATAAAGCCAAGAACTATAAAGTTCATAGAAGAAAACATAGGATCAATGCTAGAGGCCCTAATACACGACACTAATAGGATACAAATCATAACCAACAACACACAAACTCCAGAAGACAAGCTAGATAACTGGGATCTTCTAAAAATTAAACACTTAAATGCTCATCAAAAGACTTCACCAAAAGAGTAAAAAGAGAACCTATAGACTGGGAAAAAATTGTTGGACACTACAAGTCAAACAAAGGTCTACTCTCTAAAATCTTCAAGAAAAGCTAACACCTCTACAATAGAAAGACAAATAATCCAATTAAAAAATGGACAAAGGAAATGAACAGACACTTCACCAAAGAAGACATTCAAGCGGCCAACAGACACATGAGGAAATGCTCGCGATCACTAGCCATTACAGAAACGCAAATTAAAACCACAATGAGATACCATCTCACCCCAGCATTATTGTCAAGAATCAAAAACACTGGAAATAACAAATGTTGAAGAGGCTGCAGAGGGATTGGCACTCTTATGCACTGCTGGTGGGAATGCAAAATGATACAATCATTTTGGAAAATGATATGGTGCTTCCTTAGAAAACTAGAAATAGAAATACCGTACAATCTAGCAAACACCTCCTAGGAATATACCCTAGAGAAATAAGAGCCATCACACGAATAGACATATGCACACCCATGTTCACTGCAGCATTGTTCACAATAGCAAAAAGATGGAAACAACCTAGGTGCTCATCAACAGATGAATGAATAAACAAACTATGGTACATACACACAATGGAGTACTATGCAATGATAAAGAACAAGGATGCATCTGTGAAGCATCTCATAACATGGATGAAACTGGAGGACTTTATGCTGAGTGAAATAAGTCAATCACAAAAGAAGAAATATTGTATGAGACCTCTAATGTAAAAACTCATAAGAAGTTTACACACAAAAAGAAACAATCTTTGTTGGTTACGAGGGATGGGAGGGGTGTGGGGGGCAGTACTAAATAGACAATAGATAAGTGGTAACTTTGGTGAAGGGTAAGACAGTACACAATACTGGGAAGCCAGTACAACTTGTACAATAAAAGGTCATGGAAGTGCCATAAACATACAAACTCCCTGAGGGACTGAATTGCTGAGAGGAGGGCTGTGGGAACCATGGTCTCAGGAAACATCTAGCTCAGTTGGCATAACACAGTTTATAAAGAAAATGTTGTACAGTCTACCTTGGTGAGTAGCATCTGGGGTCTTAAAAGCCTGTGAGCAGCCATCTAAGATATTCCACTGGTCTCACCCTTTCTGGAGCAAGGGAGTATGAAGAAAACAAGATTCAAGGGAAAGATTAGTCCAAAGGTCTAATGGACAACAACTACCAAGGCCTCCACCAGACTGAGTCTAGTACAACTAGATGGTGCCCGGCTACCACCACCGACTGTTCTGACAGGGACCACAACAGAGAGTCCCAGACAGAGCTGGAGAAAAATGTAGAACAAAATTCTAACTCACAAAAAAAGAGCAGATTTACTGGCCTGACAGAGACTGGAGAAACACCGAGAGTATGGCCCCCAGGAGTCCTTTCACCTCAGTAATGAAGTCACTCCCGAGGTTCACCATTCAGCTAAAGATTAGACAGCCCCATAAAACAAAACAAGACTAATGGGGCACGACAGTCCAGGGACAAGGACTAGAAGGCAGGAGGGGACAGGAAAGCTGGTAATAGGGAACTCAAGGTTGAAAAGGGACAGTGTTGACATGTCATGGTGTTGTTAACCATTGTCGTAAAATGGTATGTATACTAGTGGTTTAATGAGAAACTATTTGTTCTGTAAACCTTCATCTAAAGTACAATAAAAAAAGAAAAAAAAAGAGTTGTCTTGATTTACAAAATAAGAGGGTGGAAGAAGCAACATGGCACGTGAGATATTATGGTAAGCATCAGCATGATAGAGTTTGGTAGCTGCATGTAATTCAATATTCTGGAACAGAAAGTGCTAATGGATGTTATATAGCCAAATAAATAAAAGGACTTATACATTTAGTTGCTAAATCTCCCATGTATAAAATTAAACATAAAGGGTTCAAGATGGGAATTGTTAAAGAAGATACAAGCCACTGGCTCACCAACTGCATGTCAAACTGCTTTTCTTGCATATTTAACTAGAACAACAGTAATCTACCTTCTTATTCTTTCCTGGGCCCTCATTTATTCGCCTTCATGTCTTTGCCCAAGAAGCTGCCTTCTATCCACCCTCTTATTCTCCACCTCCAAAATATTCATGTCAGAGCTCAGTCTCTTATCTCTAGGTCTAGCAAAAATACACTTTATCCTACGAAGTTTCCCTGATTCCCTTAAAAAAACAAAACAAAACAAAACAAAACAAAAAAACTCCCATCTGAATCACATCCATTTATCCTATGCATTATTAATGCATTACATTAGGCATTTTTTTAATTTAAGATCTATTAATTGAATGCCTACCATGTGCCAGGCAAAAATTCAGGTGCTTAGGTTGATCTAATAAACAATTAAAAAACAATACTCCTTGTCCCGCGGTGGTTAGGCATTCGGCTGCCAATCCAAAGGTCGACAGTTTGAATTCACCAGTGCTCCTTGGAAAACCTATGGGGCAGTTTTACTCTGTCCTATAGTGTGGCTTTGTGTCAGAATCAACTTGATGGCAAGCAACAGGTTTAATTTTTGTTTGTTTGTTTTGTTTTTCATAATAGAGCTTATTTTTCTAGTACTTGGAAAAAGTAAGCAAAAATAAATTAGTAAATTAGAGTATGTTGGATGATGCTGTCTGCTATGGAGAAACATGAAGCATGAAGGAAGTTAGGGACAGCCGAGTTGGTAAATTAAAACAGGGTGATTAGCTTTAGCTCCATTTAGAAAGTACCTGATTTGAATGTGATGAAGACATCAGCCATTACATGTATTAAAGAAAAGGAAGCTATAAGTAAAAAGTACATGCTGCTCTGTGGCTATTGCAAGCCAAGTGCATTCAGCACTTAGATCTTTCTTCTAATCCAATAGCTCAAGTCGAAAATCTGTGTAGGGCATATTTGATAAATGCTTCATGTAAGCAGGGAATGGAATATATGCCACCTTTACATAAATTTCTAAGTAGCTAAGTCTCATGGCTATCTGTGACTCGGCTCTCAGTTCAAAGAAGTTATTTATAATGTCCCCATACACTAAATGGGACTCTCAATGTTAATTAATAAGTACTTTTTCATCTATTTTGTACAGAAAATATGTATAACACCAGATTTTGTTTAGTCTACTTTGTGCTGAACTTCCAACACTAGAGAATGCAAAAATCAGCATAATATTCATGATTCCTCACACCTCATTTGGATAAGAACACAGCCTGCACCTCTATTGTAATAAAGCCAGGGGAGCTGGAAAAATTTTCCTTCTCCCAGAAAATTTCAATCCCTGAGTATAAAATGTGTTGAAATAAATGGATTTGTCAATTTTTTGAAAGATGTGGTTATAATTCTGTAGACCCAGCATCATGATTCAAAGCTCTATGGTTCCTGTCTAACTAATTTGAAAAGAACATTGAAGTCTTCTCATAGTCTGGAGCTCACAGTCTAGAGCTCCAAGACTTCCAAATTTGGCATACTGAAGAGGAAACAGCATCTCTTCTGTCTGTCTGAATAGGACATTAAATATATCTCCCATCTTTCACCTACATCTTTATAAACCTACTCTCATGCTTTAATTGTTTTTTTTTTTTTTAAATTCCCAGAATGAATGTGTGCTGGAGCCAGCTCACACGGACTTATGAGAGCTGTTTATTAAATATTCAGGAATTTTGCAAGCCTGTTGTTAAACTTCTGGTAGCTTGAAATCAGCCATGACAGTAGCATTTATACCACAGAACTGGCAAACGCTACAAATTAGGTTGTGTTGTGGTGGTGGTCCAGTAATTAGCACACCACTGAGAATAACCATCATGTACCAGACTCTGTATTAGTGCTATGTATACTGATATGAATAAGAGTATTTCTGGTCTCTACTAACTTACAACCTAATAAAGAAGATAAATGGCAAACTACAATTATGTGACAGCCTAGAAACTGACTTTTTGCACACAGACACCTGAAGGAACCCTATCCCAATCGTCAAGTGCTGAGAGGGGTGAAGGAAATCTTGTGAGAGAGGATACGATGTGTCTGTGTTTCAGGCATACAGAAATAATGACAAGGCCTGGAGTAGATTCAGTATCTAGTTTTTGTTTGCTTTGAGGAGCTAGAAATAGTTATGTGTGAATTCTAGTAGAAGAAATGAGATGGGTATAGATTCAATGTTGAGATAATAAAGGCAACAGTGTTGATTTTATGCTGATAATAGTAGGAAGTCATTCAAAATTTGTAAGGAATGAGTCACATCACTAGACCTGCCATTGGAAGAACATTCAGTGGGCTGTTCTATGAAGAAAAAAAAATGAAGGGAGAAATCTTGTAGGTAGCGAGATAATCTAAGAGATTGTTACAGTACTGATGATAATATAGCTAGGTGATTTGAACTAAGATGGGGCAGGCAAACAAGAAAACTAGATAGGTCCATAGTATATTCACTAAGATAGACCATATAATGTCTTAATAAATGTAAAATGATGGATACGGTCTTAGTTATCTAGTGTTACTCTAACAGGAGTAACACAAGTGGATGGCTTTAACAAAGAGAAATTTATTTTCTCACACTCTAGTAGGCTTCAAGTCCAAATTCAGGGCATCAACTCCAGGGAAGGCTTTCTCTCTGTGGGCTCTGGAGGAAGATCCTCGCTGTCATCAATCTTTCCCTGGACTAGGAGCTTCTCTGCACAGGAACCTCAGGTCCAAAGGACACGCTCTGCTCCTGGCACTGCTTTCTTGGTGGTATGAGGTCCCCAATTCTCTGCTTGCTTCTCTTTCCTTTTATCTCTTGAGAGATAAAAGGTGCTGCAGGCCACACCCCAGGGAAACTTCCTTTACACTGAATCAGGGATGTGACCTGGGTAAGGGTGGTGTTTCAGTCCCACCCTAATCCTCTTTATCGCAAAACTACAATCACAAAATGGAGGACAACCACACAATACTTTGAATCATGGCCCAGCCAAATTGATACACACATTTTTTGGGAGACACTATTCAATCCATAACAGATATAATAGAGAATATGATCTCTAATCACAATAAATTTAAATGTATAATATTTTTGGCATATTTATACAATGTAACAGTAGTGGGTAAAAAAAAAAAAAAAAAACTTACTGATACATGGCAAAATGTGGTTGAATCTCCAAAACATGCAGAGTGAAGAAAGAAAAAGAAAAAACAGAGACTAAATAGTACATAGTATATGATTACAACTGTAGGAAATTCTAGAACAGGAAAAGCTCATCTGTATTGACAGAAATTATTTCAATGATTTCATGGTGGAGGGGTGTGGGAGAGGACACTGAGGGAATGAGATGAGGCGCCCTGATATGATGGAAATGTTCTATATCTTAACTATGGTCATGATTACATGTGTGTATATATTTGTAATAACTCATTGAACTATACACTTAAAATGTGTACATTTTATTAGGTATAAATTAGGTCTCAAAAAAGTTGATTTTAAAATATAGGCATTATAATAACAAACAATGTAACATTTATTAGTATAAGTGAGTTCCCCGATCTGATTACTTCTGAAAAGAAGAATGCTAAATTTAATGATCTCAAATTCAACAGATAATCGTTACAATCCACACTCAAGGAAGAAACGCATAACAGATCTCAACCCTCCTAATGAAAAAATCAATTAGTAACACAGAGGGTAGATAAAAGATTATTTTAAGAACAATAAATGGAAAGCTGCTTGTGGCTTATTTCCAGATTTATGGGATGGGGTGGAGCAGAAAGTGTTAATAAAAGGTGATGTACATAGTAGAGCATTAGGGATAACTGTGCTAGTTAGGGACATGCTCCCTTCTCTTTCATATAATGTTGTTGTTGTTGAGTGCAGTCGAGTGGATTCAGATTCATAGCGACCCTGTAGGACAGAGTGGGGAGAGTGAAACTGAATCAGAGCTAGAGCTTTCCGAAGGAGGTCCTTCTCGGTCTTTCTTTTCCGCCATGTTCCCGGTTCTGAGCATAGGTTGGTCAATGTGCTCCTCCTCTGAGGCTGTCTCTGAGAAGCTCTTCTCTCGGAGCTGCCCAGCTCTGCCCTGGTAATCGTGAAATTTCCGTACGATTCTAAAAACCCGAAAACCAAAGTAGAACATGGAAAGATGTTTGCATTTCCCATATAAATATGGACCCAGCGAGGGAAATTAGCTAGAGCGCTCCCTTAGCAAGAGGTAGCGGGATCCAAGCCTGCATTCTCCAGTTTTGTATGCTCCCCTTCCCTCCCCTAATCTCTTGGTTACCCAATGGTATTCGGATTTACCTGGCTTTAGCGAGGACCGTGCCACTGTGTTCTGTGCTAGGTTTGAAAAAAAATTAAACATTGTATATACAAAACAAAAAAGGAACACAGTTTTCAAAAATAACTTTTCCAAATACACGTTTTTGGGCTTCAGCCCAAAGTTAAAAAATATTTTTGCGGGAAAATAAATTTTCTCCTTTTGCGGACTAAGTATGAGGAACACGGTGGAAACTGTGGCAGGAGGCACAAGCAGGAGAGTCTGGATGTGCCGACTTTTTGCCTTTACTCACATTGACAATCCATGGGCAGTTCGCAGAAGAAAATTTCTCTTCTATCAGCTTCTCTAATAGTTGGCTAGGTATTGCAAAGAAAGACACAGCAGAGAGATTTGGAACGACCATGTGTGAAGGTGAGGGCTGGCATATTAATCCGGGTGGTCAGATACGCCTTTACGAAGAAGGTGACAATTGACGCTTCTACTCACCTCCCTAAAGGGCTCATTCTGACGAAAATGTGCTCAGAATAAATTGGGAGCCAGATCTTCCTCTAACTTCCGTGATGAACCACATTTAAAAATTTGTTTTTGAAATTGCGATATTACGCCGCTTTTAAAGAAACTGCGTGCGGTTTCTGTATTAACCACATTTGATGTGGCATTCAGCTCAGGTGGCCAGAGCAGAGCTCACCTTGCTGATGGAGACATTCTGTCTCTGCGTGTGCTGGGTTCCGGAGCTCCTGAAGGTCCTGGAGCCGTCAGGGTTTGCCCCTCTATCCACTCTTCTCTTTTCCATCGCCCCAACCTCTTTCTGGCACACTTTGATTCCTCTCAGCATTACCTCCTGTACAGAACATAATAGAAAAACATTTTTATTTATTAAACGTGTTTGTCTGTTTCAGGCTGGGGTAGCTGTGTCTCTAAGCTGGGCAGTTGTGGTGGGGGGTTCACAGCTGAAATGTGCTCTCTTTTCTTTCAGGAGATAAAGAAAGTGAAGTTTAGGAGGGAAGAGCAAGGTTTTCCCCATGACCTTTTCTGGTAATCCCTTTTTATCACACTCCTGGCTCATAGAGTTTTTTCCCCAAGCTTTCTCTGCGAAGTTTCGCCCTCAATCCAGTCCTGGCTGGGGCTTGGTGGCCTGAAGTTCCCTGCAGCCCCAGGTAACCAGGAAAGTAGGTGAGGTGTGCCTCTTGTAGCCTCACCCAGACATCAGAGGAATTAGCTTGGATGGTACAGTGCTAGCTTAGCATGCGAGATGTAGCGGGATGGATGCCCGCATTCTCCAGTTTTGACTAGTTTCTCCCTCTTGGTTTGTATACTCTTGTTCTCACTTTGACTCTGTTCTTCCGTTGACAGCCTAGGAGATTTTCCCCTGGGAAACTTGGGAGCCTCTGTTGTCTCAGTATTACTAATCCCCACAACACCACTACCCCAGGTTCCAGCCTCTGGTCCTTTGCCTTCTGCCTCAGGCTTGGAGCTTCTAGACCCTCAGGCCTTGCCTCAAATTTCCCTAAAACTGCTCTCGTCAAGGTCACAGGGTAATCTCTTTAAAATTGTAAAATGCAATGGGAACTTTTTTTTTACTTTCTTTTGAAATATGAGCATTATTCCTTGCCCCACCCCCAACCCCCTTGAGAATCATCTGTTCCCTGGATTTATGTAACACCAAGTAGTTTTGGGAACCCTGGAGGTGCAGTGGCTAAAACCTTGGCCGCTAACCAAAAAGTCAGCAGTTCCAATCCACCAGCCGCTCCTTGGAAACCCTGTGGGGCAGTTCTGCTCTGTCCTATTGGTCGCTGTGAGTCGGAATCGAGTTGATGGCAATGGGTTCTGGATTTTTTTCCATCAGTTCTTGAACTGGTCAATCTTCATCTTCTCTACTTTTTCTCTACTTTGTCCTAAGGGTGAATGTTCTCAGAGGTTCTACCCTTGGCCCCCTTACCGTCTTAAGCTAACTTTGGGGTATCTGTAGACACTCAGACAGTGTTTGTAAATATTTCTGCAAATGTGACCTCTTCCCTGCAAGGATGTTCTGAGCTATTGCCTTATACCAGAGCTATCCAGAATACATCACATACGATTTTAAATGATCTAGTAGCCACATTAAAGAAAGTAAACAGAAACAAATGAAATTAATTTTAATATCATATTTTATTTATTAAATTATCATTTTAACAAGTAACTGATATGAAATTATTCAAGAGGTATTTTTAAAATTTTTTCCTCATACTAAGTTTTTGAAATACGATGTGTATTTCACACTTGCAGCATCGAATTATAGTCTTAGCCACTGTCATGGTTTTAATTATGTCCCCCCAAAAATGTGTATATCAGTTTGGCTGGGCCATGATTCCTGGTACTGTGTGATTTTCCTGTATGTTGTAAACCTGCCTCTGTGATGTTAATGAGAGAAGATGGGTAGCAGTTGTGTTAGTAAGGCAGGACCTGATCTACAAGACTGGATTGTGTCCTGAGGCAATCTCTTGAGATATAAAAGACAGAAGTGAGCAGTGAGACAGGGAGACCTCATACCATCAAGAAAGCAGTGCTGGGAGCAGAGCGCATCCTTTGGACCTGGGTTCCTGCACTGAGAAGCTCCTAGACCGGGGGAACATTGATGAGAAGGCCGACAAAGAGAGAAAGCCCTCCCCTGGAGCTGATGCCCTGAATTTGGACTTTTAGCCTACTTTACTGTAAGGAAATAAATTTCTCTTTGTTAAAGCCATCCACTTATGGTGTTTCTGTTGTAGCAGCACTAGAGACTAAGACTGCCACATGTCAAATACTCTATAAACACATGTTACTAGTTGTTAACCGTAATAAGCAGTGCATCCCTACAAAGTTTACTTCTTCTGCCTTCAGTTACAACCCCCATCTGCATTCTGGAGGGCCACGTCTATTGAGTTCCACCCTTCATCCCTGACTTCCCTCACTGATGGCTCTACTTGCATATCCCATGAATATTTCAGGACTAACAGGACCTGAGAAGAACACCATAATTTCTCTCCCCAAACCTGCGTTAGTTAAAGAGTGTCCAGTCTTAGAGAAAAGCACCATCATCCATGCAATTGCCCAAGCAGAGACCCAAGGAATTTCATATCCCTTATCAGCATGGACATTTGGTTTTTCACTAAGTCCTGTCCATTCAGCTTCTCTGTCTAAATTAGAAACACTAGCTTCTTTTTATTTTCCTCTTTAATAACCCAAGCTGATTTTGCTTCTGGGTTTTACATAGCTATTTCTTCTGCTTGGAAGTCTCAAGAGTCTTCGTGTACCCGACTTTTCCATTTTGGGGGCTCACCTTAGAGTCATTTCCTCAGAATACCTTTCCCTGAATTATATCAAGTGTTTTACTTCCATTATTTCTGAAATCATCTGGTTTATTATTTTATTTTTATTTTTGGTGTCCCCATACAAAAACGTAATAGTGTCTTGCTGGTGACTGAGTTCCCAAGACTAATGTATAATATAGTGCCCCAGAGCCTAACAGTTCAGGTGGACTGTTAATAAATGTGTGGGGAAGGGATGGAGGGATGATGCATCTAACTCCACTGCCAGTACTTGGTATATCTATTTAGCATCTCTGCCAGGTCCTTTTGAATAATGCCCGAACTCTTTTCCTGACCTTTGAGCTTACAATTCAAAGTTGCAAGTGCACATATTCTTTGACCCAACAATTCCACTTCCTACAGTACTCTTGGGCATATGTCAGGAAAATGTATATATGAAGATAATCGTTGCAGCACTATTTGTAACACCAAGGGACTGAAAACCCCCTAAAGGCCCATCAATAATAGAACAGTTTAATATATTATGGCAGATTCATACGATGGAAACTTTCATTAACTTAAAAGGGGAAGGGAGGCACAAGATTTAAAAAACAAAGAGATCCAAGTCTATGGTTTAAAGTAAGTTTTCCAAAGAGTGTATAGCAAGGAGCCAGTTACTGAAAAATACATTTGGTATAGAGATTATTTCTTGTACATTTCTTAAATACTCTTTGAAAGACATGTAACATTGATAACATTGGTTGCATCTGGGCCAGGGAATTAAATGCCAGGAAACTCAGGAAGGAAATTGTTCACTATCATCCTTTGGAAAACTCCTTGAATATTGAACTGTGTGCTTTTATTACCTATTCAAAATATGCAATATTTAAAATAAAACACATGTCTCAGTGATCTCCGTACTTCTCTATTTAAAAAAAGAAAAAAGATAAATGTGAATTCATTGTATTCTTTGTCGCCAATTTTAGTCCAAACTCTCTGGACTCCCTATAGCAGACTTCATCTACAAAGACAATTTGGATGTCTGGGGCCAGAAACTATGCTCAGGACTACGTAAACCTTGATAAAAGAGATTTTCAAAATTTCAAAAGTGTTTTCCAATCTTGGCACATTTCTCACCAGTCTGCCCAAGATTGAGAGGGGGGATGAGGATTAGATTGGAGATGCAATGAGGGAAGGGAAAGGGAAATCCCAGGCAGGCAGCCTCCATTATTTCCCTTGAGTTTTAATGGCCTAGAGGCAAGGGAGTGGAATTTCAAGTGCTCCACAAACTCCTACAGGTTCTGCAGTAAAGGAACTCTAGCCACAGAAACCTAAACCCAGCCTTCACTTCCCCAGCTACCCATTGCTCAAGCTCTTTGTGAGGGAAGATCAAACAGTGCCTGCTGGGGCACAGGGATTTAAGGGAGGTAGAAGCTGAACTGTAACCCCAAGCAGCTCTAGCCCTGGTCAATTGGCCTTACGTTCCACAAAGACCAACTGTTAAGCTATATATACATCTGCCATTCACTGTATACATAATGTCCTCATGTCTTCTCCCAGCCACTACCCTTGGACAATGATATCTTGCAGATCTATCAGGATCTTAATGACAGATTAAGTTTCCTTCAGGTCCTCCCAATCACAAAAGTTCCGTTGACTACTCTTTCATTTGAGTCATCTAAATAACTTATTATTTATTTGTTCAATAAAAATAAGATTTAGTGGATGAGATCTCCATGTATGCTAGGAGCACACAGTGAAAGTGAGATTCCTGTGTGGATGAAGGTCAGAAATAAAATCCATCACAGTCCTATGAAATAACTGAGCCAAGGGAAGTCTGTGCAGCCTCCAGATAACAGGAAGAAATCCCACTGCTGCTGGCCTGGAAGAGCTGAAGGTTCTTTCACGATGGAATGGATTAGGGAGAATGTGGAGCACAAGGGACTTACAGTGTTGGTGGAAGGGGACTGGGAGGAACAGGAAGCAGCAGACTAAACAACTCTCCAAACACTGCGTGGTCCCCACCTGTTTCCAGATAGATCTTGTAGTGTCAACAATTAAAGCTGAACATTGATGTCTTTCTAACAATTATTTTTTCAGCAACTGAAAAACAAAATAAATCCCCTTTCATGTCTAAAGGATGGAATATTTAATCGGAATCTTAAACTAAAAGTGCTTATCATGAGTTAAGTATAAATGTACAACTTTCCCGGTAAACACGGTTTTCTACTTATGCATAGCTAGTTACACGGAGGGGGGGGGAGGGCAGGGGGGCAGTGGTTAAAGTGCTCAGCTGCCAACCAACCCACCAGCTGCTACAGGGGAGAAAGATGTGCCAGTCTGCGTAGGTAAACATGTACAACCTTGGAAACCCTGTGAAGCAGTTGTGCTCTCTCTTTTGAGTCACTGTAAGTCTGAATCGACTCGACGGCAGTGGGTTTGGTTTTAGTTTAGTCACACTGGGAGATGGCAGGTGACAGTGGATCCTGGAAACACCGACACCAAGTCATCTCCTAGACGTCACAACCTCAACAGTCAGTTGATAACCTTAACTCTTTTTTAACACAAGAGCCACAAAACATTCTGGGATACTTGTGCTAATTAACCCGGCAGTTATCGGCATGGCCTCGCCTAGATGGGACGTGCTCTATTCTCTTCCGTGAAATCGGGAAGTATAAATTGAGATAGAGACAAGAAATTTCCCACAGCGATCTTCTCCATGTCTTCTTTATCCCCACCCTCCTCTTCTCAAATCAATGATTGCTCTCGGGTTCTGGTCCAGGCTGTCTCTGAGATGCTAAGCAGTTACTGTATTTGGATGCTGGCTTCAATCTCGGTGGCGAGAGGGCGTGACATTTGTTTGTCTGAATTGCAAATGAGGCAAAATCTGGAAAGCGGAGGTGGATGAGGGGAATTAGCTTAAATGGTAGAGCGCTCGCTTAGCATGCTAAAGGTAGCGGAATGGACGCCAGGATTCTCCAGTTTTTCCTCTGGCTGAAAACGAGACCAAAAAAACCCCTTGCTGTTGGGTCGATTCCGACTGGCAGCTACCCTATAGGACAGAGTTGAACTGCCCATAGAGTTTCCAGGGAAAAAGCTAGTGGACTCAAACTGCTGACCTTTTGGTTAGTAGACGTAGCACTTAACCAGTACGCCACCAGGGTTTCCGGCAACAAGATAAGGACAAAGGAAATCAGGGAAAGAGCGGTGGGGACAGGACCCCAAATAGGCTAGAGTAAGTTCCAGGAAGTAAGAAGAAGGCAGAGTAAATTCTTCTGTACTGAGCTGTCCTGAATATTTTCGTGGGGCTTTAGTCTGGGAAACCTCAGCTCCTTGGGAGAAAGACCTGGCAATCTGCTCCTGTAAAGATTACAGCCTAGGAATCCTTATGGGGCAGTTCTACTCTCTCACATGGGGTGGCTGTGAGTCGTGGACTGGAAGGCAGACAACAACAGCCTGGGAAACAAGAAAGCTAATGGCTGGCCCCTAGAAAGGCTAGACAAAGGAATGTGTGAGGCTGGAGTCTCTCAGTGTGATGGGCCTGGGGAGGGGGCATGAAGAGGGAGAGAGTTCATCAAAGAAGATTCTGACACCCAGTGAAATCTTTAGAGAAAATTCACGTGGGAGGAGTGGGAGCAAGGGAGTAATCTGAAATAGGTGCTCAACATGGAAGTGTGACGGTCTGTCTCAGATCCCACCATCACCGACCCACCATCATTGATATTACAGGTCACTGTAATGACAGTCCAGATTTATAACCTTAGAATGAACTGAAAATTTTAAAAAGGAAAACATAGGTGTAATTTTCCAGCACCAATACCAGAAGCTAAGATATTTTTTTCCTCTAGTTTTAGAGGCAGAAATATGCAAAATATGGGGGAAAAAAATCTCCCAACCAAATCAGTGACAAGCAATTTTGTCCCCATCAGTTCTCAGATCCTGGTGGGGATCAAGACAGTGAAGAGAAGGGAGAGAGGTTTCTTGTTCTCCTATTGCAGAGCACAGCAGTCAGTGCACTTCACCCCTCACTCACAGCTTTCCTCTCCTTCAACTTGAGCTAAGCACCTGAGACTCAAGTCCTCAGGTCCTGAGCCATCAAGAAGCCTCTTGATGATGCTCTGGACATGAAGGAGTCCTGGGAAAGAGGTGGTTCTTCAACAAAACTAGCACTGGTCAGGCCAGTGATGCAATGTAGAGGAAAAGGGTTGAGAAAACGCTCACAGTTGGCTCAGCTACACAGATACCTAGTGCCATAGAGGTGGTCACTGGACTTCTTTGCTGATTTCTTTATAGGCTGGTTGGCTCATCCCAGATGCCCTCACTCCAGCTGACAGTCTTCACTGAGAACTTGTCCAATCTTGTTACAGGCTTGGTACTGTGGCCTTCCTCTCAATCATTCAGGTCTCAACACAAATGTCACTTCTTCAGAAAGCCTTTTTCTGACCACTCTGACTAAATCAATACACTTTGTGGCTCCATCGTCTATATAAATGTATCTGTATTTTAGAGCATCGCTAAATTACTACTGTATTGTCTATCTCATTCTTTGGATGTATGCTTCCGGAGCCTTTTCTTTTCTTCCTCTCTCAATGTATTCCCAGTGTTTAGAGTTAGAACACGGTATCTGGGAGAAAGGAAGATTCTGGAAGAAAGAAAGAAAAGGAAAGGCCAGATATGAATTCAAGAATGATTAGTTTGATAACAGAAAGCTGAATTATATTATGGTATTTTCTCAATTTAATCCTAGATCTAAGAGAGGGAAAAGAGTGAGCTAAAGAAAACCTAATATGCTTTTAATAGTTACAGGCAGGTATGATAACTCATCAGTTCCAGCACAAATCCATTTTCCTCACATCACATGACAAATTGGCAAGTATGTTTTGTCCTCCCAACAATAACATGAAGGCAGGATATGGATTACAATTATTTTATTTCACAGTGTGGCATCTCTGACACTTTCATATAAACAAATTAGAAAACATTATTTGAGTAAGACATTAATAAACCAATCAAGTCATAGTATTTTAAATCTCAGTAATATATTAACTGCTTTATTAAATAGGATAATAATCTTTAGATCTAATAATTAGCCTTGAATTTTTTAGTACTTAGTTGCTAACTGAAAGGTTGGCAGTTCAAACCTACCAGCCATGGGAGAAGGATGTGGCAGTCTGCTTCCATAAATATTACAGCCTTGGAAGCCCTGTGGGGCAGCTCTACTCTGTCCTATAGAGTCAATATGAGTCGGAATCTACCCAATGGCAATGGAGTTTTGGCTTTACTACTAAATTAAATTTCAAAAATTACTGTACTAATGAAAAAATTAAGGGTAGTAAATTTTATTCCTTTTAACAAAATTATATACAGGCATGTATATAATTTTATGTATAATGTATAAAATATATACATGATGAAAATAGAAAACTGTGTTAAAAAGAAACTTAAAAACCACATTATATATCAATAAAATATTAATTCTTAATGCATACATTAGAAAAACCATTAAGGTACATTATCAGTCTACTTTGAAAACAATGAAAATCGTGTGCTGACAAATTTTATATCATCCTTCATAGTACTTCTTAGATTTTAGATTCTAGTCTTAAATACTTCTGAAGTGCAAATGACTAAATAAGCTGTGTATTCAACCAAAGAAGTAAGAAAAAAGAAATACTGAAGAAAGCAGAAATAATAAACAGTACAGATAGGCATGGTAACTCATTTATTAGAAAATAGTAATATTGCTTGGTCTATTGGGGAAAAAAAGTTCAATCATCAGGCAAATAAGAAAAGATAGACTAAGCCCAAATTTTTTGTTCCTTTTGCTCTTTCGAGAAAATGAATTAGTAGATGCTAAGGTTAACATTTTAAAAGTGTGGTAGGATAATTTGTTGAAATGATAATTTGTATTTTATCTAGCTGTTCCCCTGAGTGTAGAGAAGTAGGCACCATGCCAAGGCTAAGGCAAGGGTAGAAGATTTCTGGAAGGGAAGGGAAGGGGAAGACCTTCTTCCTCTTTGTGCATCGCTGCCTGTTCCGGGTTTTCTTCCCATCGCTCTTCCCAGGTTTTCCTTCATCGTCTATATACAATCAGTTGGAGTGTCGGTCAAAACATTGCCAGTCCTGTCATATGTGGAACCATAAAACAAACAAACTCGTTGCCCTCGAGTGGATTCCGACTCATAGCACCCTTTAGGACAGAGTAGAACTGCCTCATGGTGTTTCCAAGGAAAGGCTGGTGGATTCGCACTGCGGACCTTCTGTTAGCAGCTGAGCTCTTAACCACTGAGCAACCGGGACAAAGACGCAAAAAGGTCAAATTCACTACATTTCAAAGACGTCTAATGTTTCTCTGATTTCTATGTGTTCATAAAATTAACTCCGGCGTTGTTGGGCATTTTGGATAACTGATTGTTTTGGGAATAAAAGTCTTATAGTTTTGCAGAACCAGGCGGGACTCCGGGAGCTTCACGGTCACCGCCTTGGTGGAGCCAGAACCGGACTGAGGGTTGAGCGTCTCCAGAAATTCTCAGGAAACATCCTCTGCGGAGCGGGGAGCTCAAGTCAAATGGGGATCTGGAGACTGTTACCTTGGGAAAGCTGTGGCTCTGACACAATTTCATTTTTTTGCTGTTTTAGAAAAGAAAGGACTCTGTCCCAGCTGCAAATAAGTACGGTTATCTCAGAATGCCCTGAATATTTTTTTCCAGAGGGAATTGTGATTATCATCTACAGAAGTACCAGGAAAGAAGCACAAGGAAAACAAACCTGTAGACCAAGAAAAGCGAATGCCCTCTCTGAGGACTGAACTCAGAACCTTCAGATTATGAGACTGGTGCGCTGCCCACTGCACTAAGAAGGCATTATCTGTTATGGCCATACTGAATTTAAAGTAATTACCTAATTTTTCTTATTCCAGGAAAAGTTATTTTCCGGATTTCTGGCCACTGGTTCTTGAAGATATTTCCTAATAAACCTGTGTGGATTCCCTTTTAGCTCGGGGCTCAACAGAATCTTACACCCAGGAGACGTGGTGTTCCCATCCAGCAATTGTGCCTCACCTCTAGATGGTGTTTTTCCTCTTATTTTCTATTGATCTGGATCTTCATTCCCTCAGATATATCAAATGATCTTTTTTATCTTCCATATTCTCCTCTGTTGGAATAGGAAGCACTCACTAAATATTAGTTGAATGAATGAATGAATAACTCTTTGAGTTATTGACATGTCTGCAATCTACACTCATTCTTTCTTAATTTAAATCTGCATTTCCACCTATGTTGCCTGAGATATTCTCCTTCAAATTGTCATAAACTGATTTTATGATGAGTCACATGGTTTTTCTCATTTCTGTGTACCAAAAACTGTATTAAAGATTTTATTCACATTTCACTCAACCAAAAGTTAAGTGAAGGCGCCCCCTTGCGTGAGTAGAACTGTGCTCCATATTGTTTTCAATGGCCTGTTTTTCTGAGGTAGATCACCAGGCCTTTCTTTTGGGATGCCTCTGGGTGGACTCAAATCACCAACCTACTGGATAGCAACTGAACACATTAGCTATTTTGTACCACCTAGGGACTCCAAATTTGTATTACTTAAATGTTTAATAAAGCTGGGCTGAGCATGTTAACCATTTACACCATCCAGGGACTCCTCATTTCACTTAGTCTAACTCAGTTTTTGCCATAAACATATATATAATTATCCTCATTTTACTGGTGAAATTGAGGCTCAGTGGAATCAAATTAAATCTACAGCTGCTAAGTGGCAAAGTCAGACCTGGAAAGCAGATTTTTCTGATTCCAAAAAGTATGTCTTTTCTCCACTCCAGATCATGTTCTGTCCACCATTCTTATCCACATCAGTACATTCATTCATTAAGCAAATACTTATTATGGACTCTTTAATTCATTCAGCAGACATCATTTCACAACCTGCCATTTGCCTGGTACCTGAGTTCAAAACGTCCAAGACATCCTTGATCCTTTGTCCTCAAATCCCCACAAATACCATACATAGACCATCAGTTCTGAAAGTGTGATGTGCCAAAATACTTTCAGAGTACCTGCAAAACCAATAATGTTTTCCTAATAATATCAAGATTTTATTTGCTATGAAAAAACTGATGTACCAATAGTGGGTAAAACTGTTGGTGCTTCATATGGATCAAGGCAGTGACACTAAATGGTACTAATAGTTGTATTCATGACTGCCACACATTCAAAAAAGTAAGTAAACAAAAGGCCAATTTTGTTTAAGAATGTCCTTGATGAAGCAGCAAAAATTATTAATTTTATTGCATCCCTATTTTTAAGTATGTGTCTTTTTAATAGTCTGTGTGATTAAATGGAAAACGCAGATACAACACTTCAGCTATGTACCAAAATATGATAGTTGTCTCAAGGAAAAGCATGTGGGTAATTGTTTGCACTGTGAAATAAGCTTCCCCCCCCCCATGGAACACTATTTTTTTATTTGAAGGAATAAGTAACAGGCAAAACTGATTATTCAGATTTTTTTATTTGTCACACATTTTCTCAAAAATCAAAGAAGTCTGTTACTTCAAAGAAAATAATTGACAGTATGTATTTGTTTTCAGTGATAAAATATTAGCATTTAGGAAACGTCATGAGCGTTTTTGTTTCCTCGTGCTGTCATAACAAACAAAATACCACAAAGTGAATGGCTTTAAAGAACACAAGTTTATTTTCTCACAGTTCTGGGGGATAGAAGTCCAAATCAGGGTATTGGCTATGTTGATTCCTTCTGTGGGCTTTGAGCTAGGACCTGTACCGTGCCTTTCTCGTACTTTCTGATGGTTGCTGGCAATCCTTGGCATTCCTTTGTTGCTTATAGATGCACCTGCCTCTGTCATCACATGGAGTCTGTCTTCCCCCATGTGTGACTCTGTTTCCGTGTATGTTCTCCTTTTTAGGAATGACCCTACTCCAATATCACTTTGTTTACCTTAACTGTTCCCAAAAGAAAAGCCCTATTTCAAACAAGATCACATTTACAGGTGTAGGAGTTAAGACTTCAACATATCTTTAAAAACAAAACGAAACCTGTTGTCATTGAGTTGATTCCACTTCAACATATCTTTTGGAGGGACACAATTCAATCCATAACAGTGAGTTTGAAGCTTCCCAATATATTGAGTATTGAAATCTTTCAGTATTTGGAAGAGCTGGATGTTTCAACATGTCGGAAAATATGAACAAGATGTTACAAAATCACTGATGTTAAAAGAACCATGCAAACTTAGTGATATGGCTTCAGATTCCAAACTGCAACCAACCTTAAAGAAACTACCACCTGTTGACTTTGGGTGTAAAATCAAAAAACAATGTCACCCAAAACTAGTCACTAACTTTATATGGAAAGGGAAGAAGCCCCGGATAAGTAAAGCACTATTGAAGAAGAAGAATAACCTAGGAGGACTCGCACTACCTGACCTCAGAACCTACTATACAGCTACAGTAGTCAAAAAAGCCTGGTACTGGTACAACAACAGATACATTGACCAATGGAACAAAACTGAGAACCCAAATGTAAAATCCATCTACATACGATCAGCTGATCTTTGACAAGAGCCCAAAGTCCATCAAATAGGGAAAAGACAGTCTTTTTAACAAACGCCTCTGGCAAAACTGGATGTCCATCTGCAAAAAAAATGAAACAGGACCCATACCTCACATAATATACAAAAACTAATTGAAAATGGATCAAAGACCTAAACATAAAGCCAAAAACTATAAAGTTCATAGAAGAAAAAATAGGATCAACGCCAGAGGCCCTAACACACTGCATTAACAGGATACAAACCATAACCAACGACACACAAACTCCAGAAGACAAGATAGATAAATGGGATCTTCTGAAAATTAATAACTTATGCTCATCAAAAGACTTCACCAAAAGAGTAAAAAGACAACCTACAGACTGGGAAAAAATTGTCGGACATTTCAAGTCAGACAAAGGTCTAATCTCTAAAAGCTACAAGAAAATCCAACACCTCTACAACAGAAAGACAAATAATCCAATTAAAAAATGGGCAAAGGAAATGGACAGACACTTCACCGGAGAAAACATTCAAGCGGCCAACAGACACATGAGGAAATGCTCATGACCACTAGCCATTAGAGAAACGCAAATTAAAATCACAATGAGATACTATCTCACCCCAGCATTACTGGCACAAATCAGAAAAACAGAAAATAACAAATGTTGGAGATGCTGCGGGGATGCTGCGGGGATGCTGCGGGGAGATGGGAACTCTTATGCACTGTTAGCGAAGGCTGCAGGGAGATCGGAACTCTTATGCAATGCTGATGGGAATGGAAAATGATACAACCATTTTGGAAAATGATATTGCACTTCCTTAGAAAGCTAAAAATAGAAATACCATACGATCCAGCAATCCCACTCCTAGGAATACATCCTAGAGAAATGAGCCATCACAGGAGTAGACATATGCACACTCATGTTCATTGCAGCATTGTTCACAATAGCAAAAAGATGGAAACAACCTAGATGCCCATCAACAGATGAATGGATAAACAAGCTATGGTACGTACACACAATGGAGCATTGTGCAACGATAAAGAACAATGATGAATCTGTGAAGCATCTCATAACATGGGTGAAACTGGAGGACATTATGCTGAGTGAAATATGTTAATCACAAAAGGACAAATATTGTATGAGACCTCTACAGTAAAAACTCATGGAAAAGGTTACCAAAAAAAAGAAACAATCTTTGTTGGTTAAAAGAGATGGGAGAGGTGGGAGGGAATACTAAATAGACAATAGACAAGTGGTAACTTTGGTGAAGGGCAAGAGGGTAAGCAATTCTGGGGAAGTCAGCACAACTTGTACAAGGAAAGGTCATGGAAGTTCCATAGACACATGCAAACTTCCTGAGGGACTGAATTGCTGGGTGGAGGGCTGTGGGGACCATGGTCTTGGGGAACATCTAGCTCAATTGGTATAACATAGTTTATAAAGAAAATGTTCTACAGTCTACCTTGGTGAGTAGCATCTGGGATCTTAAAAGCCTGTGAGCAGCCATCTGAGATACTCCACTGGTCTCACCCCTTCGGGAGCAAGGGAGAATGAAGAAAACTAAAGACAAAAGGGAAAGATTAGTCCAAAGGACTAATGGACCACAACTACCACGGCCTCCACCAGACTGAGTCCAGTACAACTAGATGGTGCCTGGCTACCACCACTGACTGTCTGACAGGGATCACAATAGAGGGTCCTGGACACAGCTGGAGAAAAAAGTAGAATAAAATTCTAACTCCCAAAAAAAGACCAGACTTACTGGCCTGACAAAGACTGCAGAAACCCCGAGAGTATGGTCCCCGGACACCCTTTTAGCTCAGTAATGAAGTCACTACCGAGGTTCACCGTTCAGCCAAAGATTAGACAGCCCCATAAAACAAAACAAGTCTAATGAGGCACAACAATCCAGGGACAAGGACTAGAAGGCAAGAGAGGACAGGAAAGCTGGTAATAGAGAACCCAAGGTTGAGAAGGGACAGTGTTGACATGTCCTGGGGTTGTTAACCATTGTCATAAAACAGTATGTGTACTGACTGTTTAATGAGAAACTATTTGTTCTGTAAACCTTCAACTAAAGTACAATAAAATAAATAAATAAATAAAAAGAATGTCACCCAATATATCTTCTTATCCTGCTTACCCCATGACAGTGACAGACATCTAAGCCCAGTAAATCACTGAGCAAGAAATCTGAGGGTCATCATTGATATTTTGATCATTCTCACCCCTCAGAACTAATTTCCAAGTCCTGTTCATTGTGCCTCTTCAGTATCTCATACTTTCTTCTTTAAATTTTCCATTTAAATTCAAGCCATCCCGTAATTTCTCCATCCTTATTGTAACTGCCTTCTAACTGGTTTCATGATCTACAATATTCCCCTTTTAATATTTTCTTCAAATTACACTCTCCAGAGTGTTCTTTCAAATCACACATCTAGTTACTTGTCTCAAAGTTTAAAAGTATTGAATGGCTTCTTAATATTGTCAACATAATTCTAAACGTTTTGCCTTTATTATCTTATCCAGGTACATAACTCCAGCTTCATCTCTTCCAACTAGAATTCACTCCAAACTATTTTCAATTCCTCAAAACACATGACAAGCAGATCTTCTATCTACGCCCAAGAGTTTGCATTACCTATGATGCCTGAATGAGAGTCTTGTCATTTTCTTGTCTCATCCTCTCTCCTTCGCCTGGATAACTTCTTCTTCTTTTTTTTTTTTTTAATTGTACTTTAGATGAAGGTTTACAGAACAAACTAGCTTCTCATTAAACATTTAGTACATATATAGTTTTATGACACTGGTTAACAACTCCAAGACATGTCAGTACTCTCCCTTCTGGACCTTGAGTTCCCTATTACCAGCTTTCCTGTCCCTTCCTGCCTTCTAGTCCTTGCCCCTGGGCTGGTGTGACCCTTTAGTCTCATTTTGTCCTATGGGCCTGTCTAATCTTTGGCTAAAAGGTGAACATCTGGAGTGACTTCATTACTAAGAGTGTCCAGGAGCCATACTCTCAGTTTCTCCAGTCTCTGTCAGGCCAGTAAGTCTGCTCCTTTTCTGTGAGTTAGAATTTTGTTCTACATTTTTCTCCAGCTCTGTCTGGGACCCTCTATTGTGATCCCTGTCAGAGCAGTCAGTGGTGGTAGCCAGGCAATGTATAGTTGTACTGGACTCAGTCTGGTGGAGGCCTTGGTAGTTGTTGTCCATTAGTCCTTTGGACTAATCTTTCCCTTTTGTCTTTAGTTTTCTTC
>NW_004444281.1:624791-626553 GCF_000243295.1 Trichechus manatus latirostris | reverse complement strand
GGCTCCTAGCTTTGTCCCTATTTTTTCTTCCATGATCTTTATCGTTTTCAATTTTATATTTAAGTCTTTGATCCATTTTAAGTTAGTTTTTGTGCTTGGTGTGAGGTATGGGTCCTGTTTCAGTTTTTTGCAGATGGATATCGAGTTATGCCAGTACCATTTGTTAAAGAGGCTGTGTTTTCCCCAATTAACAGACTTTGGGCCTTTGTCAAATATCAACTGCTCATAGGTGGATGAATTTATGTTGGGATTCTCAATTCTGTTCCATTGGTGTATGTATCTGTTCTTGTACCAGTACCAGGCTGTTTTGACTACCGTGGTGGTATAATAGGTTCTAAAATCAGGTAGTGTGAGGCCTCCCACTTTGGTCTTCTTCTTGAGTAATGCTTTACTTAATCTGGGGCCTCTTCCCTTTCCGTATGAATTTGGTGATTTGTTTCTCCATCTCATTAAAAAATGCCGTTGGAATTTGGATTGATATTGCATTGTATCTGTACATTGCTTTGGGTAGAATAGACATTTTCACAATGTTGAGTCTTCCTATCTGTGAGCAAGGTATGTTCTTCCACTTATGCAGATCTCTTTTGGTTTCTTGTAGTTTTCATTTTATAGGTCTTTTACATCTCTGGTTAGATTTATTTCTAAGTATTTTGTCTTCTTGGGGGTATTGTAAATGGTATTGATTGGTGATTTCCTCTTCGAGGTTTTCTTTGTTGGTGTAAAGGAATCCAACTGATTTCTGTATGTTTATCTTGTATCCTGAAACTTTCCTGAAATCTTCTATTAGTTCCAGTAGTTTTCTTGTGGATTCTTTGGGGTTTTCTGTGTATAAGATCATATCATCTGCAAATACAGATACTTTGACTTCTTCCCTACCAATTTGGATGAGTGTTATTTCTTTTTCTAGCATAATTGCTCTGGCTAGGGCCTCCAGCACAATGATGAATAAGAGTGGTGATAAAAAGCATCCTTGTCTGGTTCCTGTTCTCAAGGGGAGTGCTTTCAAAGTGTCTCCATTTAGGATGATGTTGGCCGTTGGCTTTGTATAAATGCCCTTAATTATGTTGAGGAATTTCCCTTCTATTCCTATTTTGTTGAGAGTTTTTACCATAAATGTGTATTGGACTTTGTCAAATGCCTTTTCTGCATCGGTTGATAAGATCATGTGGTTCTTGTTTTTTGTTTTATTAATGTGGTGGATTACATTCATTGTTTTTCTGTTGTTGAACCATTCCTGCATACCTGGTATAAATCCCACTTTATCATGGTGAATTATTTTTTGATATGTTGCTGGATTCTGTTGGTTAGAATTTTGTTGAGGATTTTTGCATCAATGTTCATGAGGGACATTGGTCTGTAATTTTCTTTTTTTGTGGTGTCTTTACCTGGTTTTGATATCAGGGTTATGCTGGCTTCATAGAATGAGTTTGGGAGTGTTCCATCCTTTTCTATGCTCTGAAATACTTTTAGTAGTAGTGGTGTTAACTCTTCTCTGAAAGTTTGGTAGAATTCTCCAGTGAAGCCATCCAGGCCGGGGCTTTTTTTTTGTTGGGGGTTTTTAAAGTACCTTTTCAATTGCTTCTTTTGTTATGGGTTTATTTAGTTGTTCTACTTCTGTTTGTGTTAGTTTAGGTAGGTAGTGGGTTTCTAGGAATTTGTCCATTTCTTCTAGGTTTTCTAATTTGTTAGAGTACAGTTTTTCACAGTATTCTGTTATGATTCTTTTAATTTCAGTTGGGTCTGTTGTGATATCACCCATCTC
>NW_004444281.1:615650-624098 GCF_000243295.1 Trichechus manatus latirostris | reverse complement strand
TGTTCTGTCTTTCACCGAAAGTGGTGTGTTGAAGTCTCCAACTACTACTGTGGAGCTGTCTATCTCTCTTTTCAATGCTGTTAGAGTTTCTTCTATGTGTTTTCAAGCCCTGTCATTGAGTGTGTAAATATTTATTATAGTTATGTCCTCCTGATGTATTGTCCCTTTAATCATTTATAGTGTACTTCCTTATCCTTTGTGGTGGATTTTACTTTAAAGTCTATTTTGTCAGAGATTAATATTACCACTCCTCTTTTTTGAGTGTTGTTTGCTTGATATATGCTTTTCCATCCTTTGAGTTTTAGTTTATTTGTGTATTTAAGCCTAAGGTGTGTCTCTTGTAGGCAGCATATAAACGGATCTTGTTTTTTATCCAATCTGCCAGTCTCTGTCTCCTTATAAGTGCCTTTAGTCCACTTACATTCAGTCTAATTATTGATAGGTATGAGTTTCGTGCTGTCATTTCGATGTCTTTTTTTGTGTGTTGTTCACAATTTCTTTGTTCCACTTAATTTTCTGTGCTGAGACGTTTTTCTTTATGTGTTTTCTTTTCATCTTTTTCATTTTTGTTGATTTTGTATTTGCTGAGTCTTTACATTTTTCTATTTTTTTTATTTTGACTTGTAGGATTGTTAGTTTCCTTTGTGGTTACCTTAATATTTACCCCTATTTTTCTAAGTTTATACTGGTCTTTTATTTCTTTACATCACCTCGACTTCATCTCCATATGAAAAATCTATGTCTACATTTTTTAAATCCCTCTTTTTTGTTTTAATGTTGTCATCCTTTAGATATTGATATACTTTTCCCTATTTTCAGTATTTTAGCTTTGGTTTAGTTTTGTGACTTCTCTATCTGGGTTGGTATCTGGTTGCTCTGTCCTGTGTTCTTGTCTTAGGTTGTTATCTGATGTTATTGATTTTCTAACTGGAGGACTCCCTTTAGCAGTTCTTGTAATTTTAGTTTGGTTTTCACAAATTCCCTAAACTTCTGTTTATCTTGAAATGCCCTGATTTTGCCAAGAGATTTGAGAGAGAGTTTTGCTGGATATATAATTCTTGGCTGGCAATTTTTTTCCTTCAAGGATTTATATATTTCATCCAATTGCCTTCTTGCCTGCATGGTTTCTGCTGAGTAGTCTGAGCTTACTCTTATTGACTCTCCTAGCTGCTCTTAAAATTCTCTTTACCTTTGTTTTTGGCAAGTTTGAATATATGTCTTGGTGACTTTCTTTTGGTATTTACCTTATGTAGAATCTTTGATAGATAGCTTGTCATCTTTTACAATATCGGGGAAGTTTTCTACCAACAAATCGTCAACAATTCTCTTTACATTTTCTGATACCCGTCCCTGTTCTGGTACTCCAATCACTTGTAGGTTATTCCTCTTGATAGAATCCCACATAATTCTTAGGGTGTCTTCATTTTTTTTAATCCTTTTATCTGCGTTTTCCTCAAATAATTTGGTGTCAAGTTCTTTATCTTCAATCTCACTAATTCTGACTTCCATTGCCTCAATTCTGCTTCTATGACTTTCTATTGAGTTGTCTAATTCTGAAATGTTATTGTTAATCTACTGGATTTCTGATTACTGTCTCTCTATGGATTCTTGCAGCCTGTTAAATTTGTCATTATGCTCTTCTCTAATCTTTTTAATTTCCTCTATTGTGTTTTCTGCATTTTGATTAATTTCCTTCCTAATCTCTTGGAGAGTTCTGTATATTAATCCTTTGTATTCTCGCTCTGGTAATTCCAAGAAATTTTCCTCCTCTGGAAAATTTCTAGATTCTTTATTTTGGGAGCTTGCTGAAGCCATCATGGATTGCCACTTTATGTGATTTGATATTGACTGTTGTTTCTGAGCCATCAATAATTTATTGTATTTATTTATTTTATGTTTGCTTACTGTGTCCTAGTTCCTTAATTTTTTTTTTTTTTGATATGCCCAAATAGGTTGCTCATATGAGCTAGTTTGATTATTGGCACCTTTGAAGCTCTAAAGTCCTGTTGCCAGGTGATTAGTTCTGTTACTGGGTATGTGAGCTCAGGAGTCTTCCCACTCCTCCTGTATGGATTTAGATCAGGTGCCCAGGTAGATAGCCACTAAGTGTGTGGTGCAGGCTCTCACCTACAGTCCTAGACAGGCATGAATGATTGGTGTAGGCACAGGCATTTGGCTGCAGCAGGAGGACACTCTGAGCAAGGCAGGGGGCTGACAGCTGCCCCTGAGTTTCCAAGAGGAAGGCATGTCCCTGTTCTGTAGAGCACATAGGTGGATGAGTTTTGCACCTGGACTATGAGCACCTAATGCTATTGGGCTGTAAGGACTTGGGGGCACCTCTTATTCTTGGGCCTCTATCACAGGTGGCTAGGTGGTGTGGGTGGAGCCACCAGTCCTCAGGTCCTGATGTGGGTAGGTGAAGACCCTGCTTAATGGGCAGAGCAGAGTCAAATATCATGAACCTGCCACCTCACAGCTGAAACAGTTGAAGTTAGACTTCACATATACAACCTGTTGTACTGCAGTAATGAAGGCCTACTCTGCTAAAATAGGCCCACACAAGTCTATGCAGTGGGAAAGGCACTCAAAGCCCATGAATCCCTTTTGCCTGTGCCTAGGCAAAGGAGCTGTGCCTACCCTGAGTTCCGGGCTTAGGGGAGCCGGCAGTTTATTTTTTCCCCATTTGTTAATTTGTTCACTCTCCAAGGCCAGGAGAATGGCTCAGGGTGTGTGAGGGATCCTACTTCCGGCCCAGGGGAGTAGGCAATTGCTGAGGCTGGTCCAGGACCCAGTGCAGAACAGGGAGTGGAGAGATAAATGGGAGAGAGATTTTTCTCTGAGGGGGATGTTTTTGATCCATGAGTTTTTACATTAGAGGTCTCATACAATATTTGTTCTTTTGTGATTGATGTATTTCACTCAGCATAATGTCTTCCAGTTTCATCCATGTTATGAGATGCTTCACAGATTTATCATTGTTCTTTATTGTTGCACAATGCTCCATTGTGTGTATGTACCATAGTTTGTTTATCCATTCATCTGTTGATGGCATCTAGGTTGTTTCCATCTTTTTGCTATTATGAACAATGCTGCAGTGAACATGGGTATGCATATGTTTATTTGTGTGAAGGCTCTTATTTTTTAAGGATATATTCCATGGAGTGGGATTGTTGGATCATACTGTGTTTCTATTTCTAACTTTCTAAAGGAGTGCCATATCATTTTCCAAAATGGTTGTATCATTTTGCATTCCTACCAGTACTGCATAAGAGTTCCCATCTTCCCACAGCCTCTGTAACATTTTTTATTCTCAGGTTTTTTTTATTCTTGTCAGTAATGCCAGAGTGAGACAGTATCTCATTGTGGTTTTAATTTGCATTTCTCTAATGGCTAGTGTCACTAGCATTTCCTCATGTGTCTGTTAGCCTCTTGAGTATCTTCTTTGGTGAAGTGTCTGTTCATTTCCTTTGCCCATTTTTTAATTGGATTATTTGTCTTTTTGTTGTAAAGGTGTTGGATTTTCCTGTATTTTTAGAGATTAGACCTTTGTCGGATTGTAATAGCCAAACATTTTTCCTAGTCTGTAAGTTGCCTTTTTACTCTTTTGGTGAAGTCTTTTGATGAGCATAAGTGTTTAATTTTTAGAAGATCCCAGTTATCTAGTTTATCACCTGGAATTTCTATGTTGTTAGTTATGATTTGTATCCTGTTAATGCAGTGTATTACAGCCTCTAGCATTGATCCTATTTCTTTCTTCTATGGGTCTTGTTTCATTTTTTTGCAGATGACCATCCAGTTTTGCCAGCACCATTTGTTTAAAAGACTGTCTTTTCCCAATTTGATGAACTTTGGGCCCTTGTTGAAGATCAGGTGACTAGGTGGATGGATTTCTATCTGGGTTCTCAATTCTGTTCCATTAGTCAATGTATCTGTTGTTGTACCAGTACCAGACTGTTTTGACTACCTTAGCTGTATAGTAGGTTCTGAGGTCAGGTAGTGCAAGTCCTCCTACTTTGTTCTTCTTCAATAGTGCTTTACTTATCTGGGGCCTCTTCCCTTTCCATATAAAGTTAATGATTGTTTTTTTCCATCCTTTTAAAGAATGTTGTTGGTATTTGGACCAGGATTGCATTGTATTTGTAGATTACTTCGGGTAGAATTGTCATTTTCACAATTTTGAGTCTACCTATCTATGAGCATGGTATGTTTTTCCATTTATATAGATCTCTTTTGGTTTCTTGCAGTAGTGTTTTGTAATTTTCCTTGTATAGGTCTTTTACATCCCTGGTTAGATTTATTCCTAAGTATTTTATCTTTTTAGGGGCTATTATACATGAGATTGTTTTCCAGATTTCCTTTTCGTCTTTCTCTTTATTGGTGTGTAGGAATCCAATGGATTTTTTATGTTTATCTTGTGTCCTTCTATTCTGCTAAATCTTTCTATTAGTTCCAATAGTTTTCTCCTGGAGTCTTTTGGGTTTTCTGTATATAGTATCATATCATCTGCAAAGAGGGACAGTTTAACTTCTTCATTGCTAATTTGGATGCCCTTTATGTCTTTTTCTTACCTTATTGCTCTAGTTAGTACCTCCAGCACAATGTTAAATAGGAATGGTGAAAAAGGACATCCTTGTCTTGTTCCTGTTCTCAAAAGGTATGTTTTCAGCCTCTCTCCATTAAGAATGATGTTGACTGTTGGTTTTGTATAGATGTCCTTTATTATATTGAGGAATTTTCCTTCTATACATATTGTATTAAGAGTTTTTATCAGGAATGGGTGTTGGACTTTGTCGAGCACCTTTTCTGCATTGATTGAGATGATCCTGTGATTTTTTAAAATTTTATTTGTGTGGGATTACGTTGATTAGTTTTCTAATGTTGAACCATCCTCAAATAACTGGTATGAATCCTACTTTGTTGTGGTGTATTATTTTTTTGATATAATGCTGAACTCTATTGGCTAGAATTTTGTTGAGAATTTTTGCATATATATTCATGATAGATATTGGTCTGTAATTTTCTTTTTTTTTTGTGGTGTCTTTGCCTGGTTTTGGTATCAGGGTTATGCTGGCTTCACAGAATGAATTTGGAAGCATCCCTTATTTTTCTATGTTTTGAAATAGTTTGAGTAGTACTGCTGCAAGCACTTCTCTGAATGCTTGGTAGAAGTCTCCAGTAAAGCCATCTCTGCCGGGGCTTTTTTTTGTAGGGAGGTTTTTTTTTTAATTACTTTTTCAATCTCTTCTTATGGGTCTGTTCAGATATTCAACATCAATTTGTGATAGTTTGGGTAGACAGTGTGTTTCTAGAAATTTATCCATTTCCTCTAGATTTTCAAATTTGTTGGAGTATACTTTTTCATAATACTCTGTTATGCTCCTTTTTGTTTCAGTTGAGTCTGTTGTAATGTCCCCATTTCACTTCTTATTTGAGTTTTTTGCATCTTCTGCTGTTTTTCTTTTGTCAGTTTGTCCAGTGGTTTGTCAATTTTGCTGATCCTTTCAAAGAACCAACTGTTGGTTTTATTGATTCTTTCTATTGTTTTTCTATTCTCTATTTCATTTATTTCTGCTCTGATCTTTATTATTTCCTTTCTTCTGGTAGCTGGAGGCTTCTTTTGCTGTTCTCTTTCTATTTGTTAGAATTGTGTAGCTAATGTTTTGATTTTGTTGCTTTCTTCTTTTTGGATGTGTGCATGTATTGCTATAAATTGACCTCTGAGCACTGCCTTTGCTGTGTCCCCAAGGTTTTGGTATGATGTGTTTTCATTCTCATTTGATTTTAGGAATTTTTTTATTCCAACTTTGATTTCTTCTATTACCCAGTGGATTTTAACAAAGGTGTTATTTAGTTTCCATGTAATTGACTTTTTTTCTTTGCTCTTCTTGCTGTTAATTTCTGCTTTGGTGATGTTGTGATCAGAGAAGATACTTTGTATTATCTCAGTGTTTTGGATTTTGTTGAGGGTTGCTTTGTGGCCTAAGATGTGGTCTATTCTGGAAAACGTTCGTTGGAAAAAAATGTGTACTTTGCAAGTGTTGGGTGCAGTGTTCTATATATGTCTATGAGGTCAAGTTGGCTGATTGTGCCTTTTAGATCTTCCGTACCTTTGCCGAGTTTCTTTCTAGATGTTCAGCTCCTTATCAAGAGTGGTGTGTTGAAGTCTCCTACTATTATAATGGAACTATCAATTTCTCCTTTCAGTGCTGCTAAAGTATGTTTTATGTATTTTGGAGCCCTGTCACTGAGTGTGTAGATATTTATTATGGTTATGTCTTCATGATGGATGACCCCTTTAATCATGATATAGTGCTCTTCTTTGTTTCTTTTTTTTTTTTTTTTATGGATTTGGTTTTAAAGTCTATTTTATCTGAGGTTAGTATTGCCACTCCTGCTCTTTTTTGGTGACTGTTTGCTTAATATATTTTTTCCATCTTTTGATTTTTAATAAATTTATGTCTTTGTTTCTAAGGTGTGTCTCTTGTAGACAACATATTGATGGATCCTTTTTTTTACGCATTCTGTCACTCTCTGTCTCTTTACAGTGCATTTAAGTCATTTACGTTCAGTGTGATTACTGACAGGTGTGAGTTTATTCCTGTCATTTTGTAGTGCTTTTTTTGTGGTGCTGACGATTTTTTGTTCCTCTTACTCTTTTGTGCTGAATTCCATGTTTGTGGATTTTTTTTTCATTTCTTATGTTTTTGTAAATTTTATTTTTTATTTGAGACTTTATGTTTTTCTTCTTTGTTTTGATGAGTTGGTTTGTTAACTTTCTTTGTGGTTACCTCAAAATTTACCCTTATCTTCCTAGGTTCGAACCAGTCTATTATAATTTGTATGGCCTTGCCTTCCTCTCCATAGAAAGTTCTGTACCTACACCATTTATTTTCTCTTTTATTGTTTTGATGTTGTTGCCTTTTGCAGACTAGCCTCTCTGGTTCCCTGTTGTAAATCTTTTGGTTTTGGATAGTCCTTGAGAGTTCATTTCCTAGGTTGGTATCTGACTGGTGGAATCTTGCATCCTAGATTCAGGCTGTTGTCTGATGTTGTTTGTTCTCAAACTGAAGGACTCCTTTTAATAATTCTTGTAAGGTTGGTTTGGTTTTTACATATTCCCTTTATTTCTGTTTATCTGGAAATGTCCTAATTTCACCATCATACGTGAATGAGAGTTTTGCAGGATATATTATTCTTGGCTCGAAATTTTTTTTTCAAGGTTTTATGTATGTTATCCCATTGCCTTCTTGCCTGCATGGTTTCTGCAAAGTAATCAGAGCTTAGTCTTATTGTTTCCCCTCTGTATGTGACTTTTAGTTTTTCTCAAGCTGCCCTCGGGATTCTTTCTTTGTCTTTGGTTTTAGCGAGTGTGATTGTGATATACCTGGTGATTTTCTTCTGGGGTCTATCTTAAATGGGGTTCAATGAGCTTCCAGGATGGTCAGATTTTCATCTTTCACAATACTAGGGAAGTTTTCTGTTGGCAGTTCTTCAGTGATCCTCTCTGTGTTTTCGGTTTCCTCCCCCTGTTCTGGAACTCTGATCACTCACAAATTTTTGCTTTTGATTGTATTCCACATCCTTCTCAGGGTTTTTTCATTTTTCTTCATTCTTTTTTCTGATTTTTTCCTCAAACAATGTTGTATACAAGTGTCTGTCTTCAATTTCTCTGTTCCTGTCTTCCATTGTTTCAAGCCTGCTCCTTGGCCCTTCTATGACACTATTTCTGAAATCTTGCTGTTTATCTTTTGGATTTCTAATCGTTGTTTTATATGATTTCTAGTTGTGAATTTATTTTGACATTTTATCCCTGTATTATTTTCCTGAATTCTTCCATTTTTTTGTCTGAATTTTTCATGAATTTGTCTGTCTTTTCCATGAATTTGTCTATTTTTTCCTCATTTTTGTCTGCTTTTTGCTTCAACTCTTGGATAGCTCTGAATATTAGATATTTGAATTCCCTATCAGGTAGTTCTAGTACCTTTTCTTCTAATGGAAAGTGATTTGGTGTTTTATTTTGGACACCTCCTGGAACCATCCTGTCCTGTTTTTTTATATGTTTTGATATTGTTTGCTGTCTTCAGGACATTCAGTAGCTACTTTCTTCATTTATTGATTGTAGATTTGTTGGTTTCATCCTTCTTTTTTGTTTTATTTGATTATGTCTGAGCAGGTGGCCTGTGCATTCTTTGTTGCTTGTTCATCTGTGGACACAATTTTTTTTTAAAATTTATATGTGTGTATAGTTTATTGTACTTCAGGTGAAGGCTTACAGAACAGTTTCTCATGAAACAGTAGTACACATATTGTTTTATGACATTGGTTAAGAACCCCACTACATGTCAACCCTCTAATTTCTCAACCTTTTTTTTTTTGGTGAAAATACACATAGCCAAAGATACACCATTTCAAAAATTTCTACATGCACAGTTCAGTGACATTGACTAC
>NW_004444281.1:578833-614957 GCF_000243295.1 Trichechus manatus latirostris | reverse complement strand
CAGCAATTCAGTCCCTCAGGGAGTTTGGATGTGTCTATGGGGCTTCCATGACCTTTCCTTGTACAAGTTGTGCTAGTTTCCCCTGTATTGTGGACACAATATTTTTGACCTCTTTGTCCAATGGGCAGGACCAGTCACTCAGCTATGGTGCAGCAGGGCAGGTCCAGTGGGGTCTCTGTCTCCTGCTGGGAGCTCTGTGAATCTGCTTTCCCACACACCCTGTCCATTGATTTCCAACAGAAGTCCAAGATGGTGGTTCTGTTCTCTGTTAGCTGTTAGGGAACCTCCGCTAGTAACTCTTCTTTGTTCTCTGTCAGTTTCTCATTCCATTTGGTGCTTGGTTGAGTTCTTTATCTCTTCATTTGACACTTAGGGTTCTAGGATTGATGTTTGGCTCTGTTTTACTTAGTTTTTCGGGTCTTTGCTGTGGAGGGATATCTTGGTGCTTCAGCTTATATTGCCATGTTTGCTTCTCTCTTATGCATCTTTTCTGACTTACTCTCATGCTTTAACAGTTTAATTATTTTTAAAAATTCCTAGAATAAATGAGTGCTGTAGCCAGCTCACATTGGCTTATGAGAGCTGATTGTTAAATATTCAGGAATTTTGCAAGCCTGTTGTTACACCACTGGTAGTTTGAAATCAGCCATGGTAGAAGCATTTATACCACAGAAATGACAAATGCTGCAAATTAGGTTGTGTTGTGGTGGTGGTGGTGGTGGTCCAGTAATTAGCACACCACTGAGAATAACCATTACGGACCAGACACTGTATTAGTGCTACGTATACTGGTATGAATAAGAGAATATTTCTGCTCTCTAGAAATTTACAACCTAATAAAGAAGATAAACAGCAAACTACAACTATGTGACAGCGTAGAAACTGACTTTGAGCACACAGACATCTGAGGGAACCCCATCCCAATTGTTAAGTGCTGAGAGGGGTGAAGGAAATCTTGTCAGAGAGGATATGATGGGTCTCTGTTTCAGGGATACAGAAATAATGCCAAGGCCTGGAGTAGATTCAATATCTAGCTTTTGTTTGCTTTGAGGAGCTGGAAATAGTTATATGTGAATTCTAGTAGAAGAAATGAGACTGGATATAGATTCAATGTTGAGATAATAAAAGCAAGAGTGTTGATTTTATGCTGATAATAGTAGGAAGTCATTCAAAATTTGTAAGGAATGAGTCACATAACTAGATCTACAATTGGAAGAACATTCAGTGGAGTATACTATGAAGAAAAAAATGAAGGGAGGAATCTTGTAGGTAGCGAGATAAGCTAAGAGATTGTTGCAGTACTGATGATAATATAGCTAGGTGATTTGAACTAAGAAGAGGCAGGCAAACAAGAAAATTAAATAGGCCCATAGTATTTTCACTAAGATAGACCATATAATGTCTTAATAAACGTAAAATGATGGCTATAATAGAGAGTATGATGTCTAATCACAACAAAATTAAATGTGTAATATTTTTGGCATAGTCATACAATGCAACAGTAGTAAGCAAAAAAAAAAAAAAAAGAAGTACTTATTGATATCTGCCAAAAACATAGATGAATTTCCAAAATATGCAGAGTGAAGAAAAAATAGAGACTAAATAGTACGTACTATATGATTACAATTGTAGGAAATTCTAGAACAGAAAAAGCTCATCTGTATTGACAGATATTATTTCAATGATTTCATGGTGGAGGGGTATGGAGGAGGACACTGAGGGAATAAGATGAGTCACCCTGATGTGACAGAAATGTTCTATATCTTAATTATGGTCATATTACATCCGTGTATACAGTTGTCATATCTCATTGAACTATACACTTAAAATGTGTGCATTTTATTATGTATAAATTATGCCTCAGTAAGGTTGATTTTAAAATATAGACATTATAACACCAAATACTGTAAACCTTATTAGTATAAGTGAGTTCCCCGATCTGATAACTACTGAAAAAAAGAATGCTAAATTTAATGATCTGAAATTCAATAGATAATCGTTACAATCCAGACTCAAGAAAGAAAATTGTCACAGATTTCAACCCTCCTAATGGATAAATCAGTTAGTAGCACAGACACTGGATAAAAGATTATTTTAAGAACAATAAATGGAAAGATACTTGGGGTTATTTCCAGATTTATGGGATAAGGTGGGGCAGAAAATGTTATTAAAAGGTGACGTACATAGCACAGCATTAGGGATAACTGTGCTAGTTAGGGACTTGCTCAATTCTGTTTCATCTAATGCTGTTGCTGTTGAGGGCAGTCTAGTGGATTCTGACTCATAGTGACCCTATAGGACAGAGTAGGGAGAGTGAAACTGAATCAGAGCTAGAGCTTTCCTAAAGAGGTCTTTCTCAGTCTTCCTTTTCCCGACGTTCCTGGTTCTGAGCATAGTTTGGTCACTGTGCTCCTCCTTTCAGGCTGTCTCTGAGAAGCTCTACTCTGGGACCTGCCCAGCTCTGCCCTGGTAATCTTGACATTTCCTTAGGATTTTAACTACGTGAAAACTGAAGTAAGACAAGAAAGATGTTGGCATTTCCAATATAAAAATGGACCCAATAAGGAAACAGCAAGAGGAATTAGCTCAAGTGGTAGAGTGCTCGCTTAGCATGCCAGAGGAAGCGGGATCCACGCCTGCATTCTTCAACTTTATATGCTCCCCTTCCCTCCCTTAATTGCTTGGTTACCCAACGATATTCGGATTTACCTGGCTTCAGCGAGAGCAGTGCCACTGTGTTCTACGCGTCTGTGCTAGGATTGAAAAGAAATTAAACATTGTATACAGAACAAAAAAGGAACACAGTTGTCAAAAATAACTTTTTCAAGTACACGTTTTTGGGCTTCAGTCCAAAATTAAAAAATATTTTTGCAGGAAAATGAATTTTCTCCTTTTGGGGACTAAGTATGAGGAACACCCTGGGAATTGTGTCAGGAGGCACAAGCAGGAGAGTCTGGGTGTAGCAACTTTTTGCCTTTACTCACATTGAGAATCCACGGGTAGGTAGCAGAAGAAAACTCTTCTATTAGCTTCTCTAACAGTTGGCTAGGTATTGCGGAGAAAGACAAAGCAGAGAGATTTGGAATCACCATGTGTGAAGGTGAGGGCTGGCATATTAATCTGGGTGGTCAGATATGCCTTTATGAAGAAGGTGACAATTGACGCTTCTACTCACCTCCCTAAAGGGCTCATTCTGACGAAAACGTGCTCAAAATAAATTGGGAACCAGACCTTCCTTTAACTTCCAAGATGAACCACATTTAAAAATGTGTTTTTGAAATTGCAATATTATGCCACTTTTAAAGACACTGCTTGAGGTTTCTGTATTAAGCACATCTCATGTAGCATTCAGCTCAGGTGGCCAGAGCGGAGCTCACCTTGCTGATGGGGACATTCCGTGGTTGTGGTACCCTAAACAGGAACCTTTTCTCATATATCTATGATGTCACTACTTAGCATGATATATGCAGAATGATTACAACAAATACTAAGAGGTGTCTACCTAACTTTACCTAATGTAAACTTAAGTGTTTACCTAAATTTAATAATCCATCCTTTCCAAACTCTGTAATAAAAGTTGAACCATTATATTGAGCAAGCCCTACTCCTGCCGTACTATTATAAAGTAAATTTATTTTGGTCTACCCTGGTTCATTTAGGAGCCCTGGGGACACAGTAGTTAAGAGTTGGGCTGCTAACCAAAAAGTCGGCAGTTTGAATCTACCAGCTGCTCCTTGGAAACCTTATGGGGCAGTTCTACTCTGTCCTATTGGGTCGTTAAACAAGTTCCAATCTTACAGAAAAGACCATCATCCATGCAATAGCCCAAGACAGAGACCCAAGGACTTTCATATCCTTTACTAGCATGGGCATTCATTTTTTCACTAAATCTTGTCAATTCAACTTCTCTGTCAAAATTAGAAACACTAGCTTCTTCTTATCCTCCTCTTCAATAACCTAAGCTGATAGTGCCTCTGGGCCTTTGCATAGCTATTCCTTCTGCTTAGAAGACTCGATAGTCTTCACATACCTGACTTTTCCATTATTTGGGCTCCCCTTAAAGTCATCTCCTAGTGCCTCTGGGCCTTTGCATAGCTATTCCTTCTGCTTAGAAGACTCAATAGTCTTCACATACCTGACTTTTCCATTATTTGGGCTCCCCTTAAAGTCATCTCCTCAGAAAACCTTTCCTGAATCATATCAAGTATTTTACTTCCATCATTTCTGATATCATCTAGTTTATTATTTTATATTTATTTTCTCTCCATACAAAAATGTAATACTGTTTTGCTGGTGACTGAATCTCCAAGACTAATATATAATATAGTGCCCTGGAGCCTAATAGTTCAGGTGGACCTTTAATAAACATGTGCTGAAGGGATGGAGGCATGAATGCATCTAACTCCCCTGCCAGTACTTGGTATATCTATGTAGTGTCTTTGCCAGGTCCATTAGGATAATGCCAGAACTCTCCTCCTGACTTCTGAGCTTACAATTAATTCAAAGTTACAAATGTGCATATTCTTTGATCCATCATTCCACTTTCTACAGTAGTCTTGGGCATATGCCAGAAAAATATATGTATGAGGATAATCGTTGCAGCACTATTTGTAAAGCCTTGGGGCTGAAAACTCCTAAAGGCCCATCAACAGCAGAATAATTTCATATATTATGGCAGGTTGATACTATGGAAACTTTGATTAACTTAAAAGGGGAAGGGAGGCACAAGATAAAATAACAAAGAGATTCAAGGTCTATTGTTTAAAGTAAGTTTTCCAAAGAGTGTATAGCAAGGAGTCAGTTACAGAAAAATACACTTAGGTATATAGATAATTCTTGTACATTCCTTAAATAGTCTTTGGAAAGACATATAACACTGATAACATTGGTTGCATCTGGGCCAGGGGATTAAATGCCAGGGAACACAGTTAGGAGGGAAATTCTTCACTATCATACTCTGGAAAACCTCTTGAATACTGAACTATGTGATTTTATTACCTTTTCAAATTATGCAAAATGTTAAAATATCTGTCTCAGTGGTCTCCATACTTCTCTATTTTTCAAAAAAAAAAAAAAAAAAGACAAAAGTGAATTCATTGTATTTTTTATCCTCAATTTTAGACCAAACTCTCTAAACTCTCTGTAGCAGTCTTTGTCTACAAAGACAATTTGGATATCCAAGGCCAGAAATTAAATATACTCAGGACTATGGAAACCTTGATAAAAGAGATTTTCAAAATCAAAGTATTTTCTAATCAAGGTTGAGAGTGGGGATGAAGGTTAGATTGGAGATGCAATCAGGGAAGGGAAAGAGGAATCCCAGGCAGGGAGTCCCTATATGTTCCCTTGGGTTTTAATGGCCTGGAGGCAAGGGAGTAGAATTTCAAGTGACCCATAAACTCCTACATGTTCTGGATTAAAGGGTCTCAAGCCACAGAAACATGAATCCAGCATTCACTTCCCCAGCGACCCATTGCTCAAGCCCTTTGTGAGGGAAGATCAAACAGTGCCTGCAGGGGCACTGGGATTTAAGGGAGATAGAGGCTGAGCTATAACCAGAGGGTGCTCTAGCCCTGTCAGTCAGCCTGTGGTTCCACAAAGACCAGCTGTTAAATTATACACCTGCCATTCACTCTATACATAATGTCCTCATATCTTCTCCCAGCCCCAATCCTTGGACAGGGGATGTCTTGCAGATCTATCAGGCCCTGGATCAAGCTTCTGTCAGGTCATTCCAGTTACAAAGGTTCAGTTGACCACTCTCTTATTTGAGTCATCTAAATAACTTATTATTTGTTCATTCAGTAAAAATGGGCTTTAATGGATGAGATCTCCATATATGCTAGGAGCACACAGGGAAAATGAGATTCCTGTGTGGATGAAGTGCAGAAATGAGATCCATCACAATACTCTGAAATAAATGTGCCAAGGGAGGTACGGGCAGCCTCCAGATATCAGGGAGAAATCCCACTGCTGCTGGCCTGGAGGAGCTGAAGGTTCTTTCAAGATGAGATGGCTCAGGGAGAATGTAGAGCACAAGGGACTTACAGTGTTGTTAGAAGAGAACTGGGAGGAACAGGAAGCAGTAGACTAAACAACTCTCCAAACATTGTGTGGTCTCCATCTGTTTCCAGATCTTGTAGTGTCAACAGTTAAAGGTAAACATTGATTTCTTTCTAACAATTATTTTTTCAGCAAGTGAAAATAAAACAAATCCCCTTTCATGTCTAAAGGATGGAATATTTAATTGGAATTTTAAATTAAAAGTGTTTATATTGAGTTACATATGAATGTACAAACTTCCCCATAACCAGAGATTTTTACTTATACATAGCTAGTCACACTGGAGGAGCCCTGGTGATGGAGTGATTAAAGCACTTGGCTGCCAACCAAGCCACAAGCTGTTCCGTGGAGAAAGATGTGGCAGTCTACTTCCCTAAAGATAACAGCCTTGGAAACCCTGTGAGGCAGTTCTGCGCTGTTCTTTGGGTCGCTATAAGTCAGAATCAACTCTATCATGGTGGGTCGGGTTTTGGTTTAGTCACACTGAGAGATGGCAGGTGAAAGTGGAGCCTAGAAACACCAACTCCAAAACATCTCCTAGACATCACTACCTAGTCAATTGATAATCCTAAATCTTTTTAAACGCAAGAGCCACAAAACATTCTGGGATACCTGTGCAGTTATTCCCATGGCCTCCCCTAGATGGGACATGCTCTATTCTCTTTCATGAAATCTGGAAGTATAAATTGTGATGGATACAAGAAATTTCCCACAAAGATCTTCTCCAGATCTTCCTTATCCCCTCCCTCCTCCTCTCAAATCAATGATTGCTCCCGCATTCTTGCCCAAGGCAGTCTCTGAGATGCTAAGCAGTTACTGTAATTGGATGCTGGCTTCAATCTTGTTGGCAGCAGGGCATGGCATCTGGTGATTTAAATTGGCAAATGAGCCAAAATCTTGAAAGCAGAGGTGGATGAGGGGAATTAGCTCAAATGGTAGAGCGCTAGCTTAGCATTGGAGTGGTATCAGAATTGATGCCTGCATTCTCCAGTTTTTTCTCTAGCTGAAATCAAGACCAGGAGAAAGAAATCAGGGAAAGAGCAATGGGGATAGGGGGCCAAGCAGGCTAGAGTAAGTGCCAGGAAATAAGAATAAGGCAGAGTAAGTTTCTCTATACTCAGCTGTCCTGAATATTTTCGTGGTGTTTTAGCCTGGGAAACTGACTCCATGGGAGAAAGACCTGGTGATCTGCTCCTCTAAAGATTACAGCCTAGAAAACCTTATAGGGCAGTTCTCCTCTATCACTTGGGGTGGTTATGAACCATTGACTCAAAGGCAGACAACAACAACAGACTGGGAAATGAGAAAGCTAATGGCTAGCCCCTAGAAAGGCTCGACAAAGAGAATTTGTGTGGCTGTTGTCTCCCAGTTTGATGGGCCTGGGAAGGGGCATAAAGATCCAGAGAGTCCATGAAAGGAAGATTCTGACACCCAGCAAAATCTAGAGATAAGTCATGTAAGAAGAGTAGGAGCAGGGGAGTAATTCTAAATAGGTGGTCAACAATGAAGTGTAACAGTCTGTCTCAGATCCCACCATCGTGGACCCACCATCACTGACATTACTGGTCATTATAGAAAGGCCTCAAAAATTACAAAAGGAAAACATAGATGCAATTTTCCAGCAGCAATGCCAGGACCTGGGGTATTTTTCCTCTAATTTTAGAGGCAGAAATACGAAAAGAGAAAAATACTCCCAACCAAAAATAGTGAAAAGCAATTTTGTCTCCATTAGTTCTCAGATCCTGGTGGAAGTCAACACAGAGAAGAGAAGGGAGAAAGGCTTCTAGTTCTCCTGTTGCAGAGCACAGCAGTCTTTGCATTTCACCCCTAGCTCACAGCTTTCTTCTTCTTCAACTTGACTAAGCACTTAAGTCCTTGGGTCCTGAACCATCAAGAAGCCTCTTGATGATGCTCTGGACATGAAGGAGTCCTGGGGAAGGGATTGTTTTTCAAGGAAACTAGCACTGGTTAGGCCAGTGATGCAATGTACAGGAAATAGGTTGAGAAAATATTCACAGTTGGCTCAGCTACATAGACCCTTAGTGCCATAGAGGTGGTCACTGGACTTCTTTGATGATTCCTTTATAGGCTGGTTGGCTCACCAGAGAGGCCCTCACTTCAGCTGACAGCCTTCATTGAGAACTTGTCCAGTCTTGCTCCAGACTAGGCACTGTGGCTTCTTTCTCAATCATTCAGGTCTCAACACAAATGTCACTTCTTCAGAGAGCCTTTTTCTGACCACTCTGAGTAAATCAATGCCCTCTGTGGCTCCATTTTCTGCATAAAATATATCTATATTTAAGAGCATCACTAAATTACAGCTGTACTGTCTATCTCATCCCTAGAATGTAGGCTTCCTCAGCCTTTTCCTTTCTCATTCTCCCAGTGTATCCCCAGTGTCAAGAGTTAGATCAGGGCATCTGGGAGAAAGGAGAATTCTGGAAGAACAAAAAAATAGGTTGGAGGGAGACAGATATGAATTCAAGAACGATTAGGTTGAAAAGGAAAAGCTAAATTATGTTATTTTCTCAATTTAATCCTAGGTCTAAGAGAGGGAAAAGAGTGAGCTCAAGGAACAGAACATGTTTCTAATGATTATAGGCAGGTAGAATAACTCATCAATTCCAGCACAAATCCATTTTCCTCATGCCACATGACAAATTTACAAGAGTGTTTTGTCCTCCCAAGAGTAAAATAAAGACAGGATATAGATTACAATTGAAATAATTTCACGATGTGGCATCTCTCACACTTAGCACTATTCCATTTAAACAAATTAGAAAATATAATTTAAATAGGACATTAATAAACCTCAAGTTATATTCAGTATTTTGAATCTCAATAATACATTAATTGTTTTATTAAATATGATAATAATCTTTAGATTAATAATTAACATTGAATTTTTATTCAATATTACTAAGTTAAATTTTAAAAATTAATTTAATAATAAAATTGAAGAGTGGTAAATTCTATTCCTTTTCACAAATTTGTGTATATACATGTATATAATATTACATATTAATGCATAAAATATAAACAAGAGGAAAATAGAAAATTGTACTAAAAAGAAACTTAGAATCCAAATTATATATCAACAAAATATTAATTCTTAATGCATACATTAGAAAAATCATTAAAGTACATTATCAGACTACCTTGAAATAGTGGAATGATGTGCTGATAAATTTTACAGTATTCTTCACAGTACTTCTAGATTTTAGTTTCTAGTCTTAAAAACTTTCAAAGTAGAAATGATTAAATAAGCTGTGTATTCAGCAAAAGAAGTAAGAAACAAGAAATATTGAAGAAAGCAGAAAGAATAAATAGTAAAGATAAGTGTGGTAATTCATTAATTAGAAAATAGCAATATCTGCTTTGTCTGTTGGGAAAAAGAGTTCAATCATCAGTCAAAAAAAGATGGACTAAGGCCAGATTTATTTGTTCCTTTGATGTTTTGAGGAAATGAATTAGTGGATGCTGAGGTACCACATTTTAAAATTGTGGTAGGATAATTTATTGAAATGTTGATTTGTATTTTACCTAGCTGTTCCCCTGGGTGCAGAGAAGTAGGCACCATGCCAATCTACACCAAGGATGGCTGAGTTCTGGAAGGGAAGTGAAGCGGAGGATCTTCTTCCTCTTTGTGTATCACCGCCTGCCCAGGGTTCCCCTCCCTTCGCTCTTGCCTGGTTTTCCTTCATCGTCTAAGTACAATCTATTGGACTGTAGGTCAAGACATTGCCAGACCTGTCATGTGTGGAACTATACGGGGAGAAGACAAAAAGATCAAATTTACTACATGTCAAAGACATCCAATGTTGCCCGAAAATTAAAAACAAGAAGATTAAAAAAACAAAACAATGTTTTCTTCATCTTCACTGAAGTGTAAAGCTCCGAGGTAGTCAATGGGAAGTCACTGTTACAGACCAAGAGAGAAGGCAAAAGATCATTAAAAACTCAGGAAAGAAAGAAAGGACCAAAGTGGATGTCACAAGACACTCTGAAACTTAATCTTGAACGTAGAGAAGCTAAAGTGAATGGAAGAAATGATGAAGCAAAAGAGCTGAACAGAAGATTTCAAAGAGCATCTCGAGAGTGCGAAGTAAAGTATTATAAGGAAATATGCAAAGACCTGGAGTTAGAAAACCAAAAGGGAAGAACACTCTCAGTATTTTTCTAACTGAAAGAACTGAAGAAAAAATTCAAGCCTCGAGTTGCAATACTGAAGGATTCTATGGGGAAAATATTAAATGTTTCAGAAAGCGTCAAAAGAACATGGAAAGAACACACAGTCAGTATAACTAAAAAGTTTGGCCAAGGTTTAACCATTTCAGGAAGTAGTATATGATCAAGAATCTATGCTACTGAAGAAAGAGGTCCAAGCTGCACTGAAGACATTGGCAAAAAACTGGCTCCAGGAACTGACTGAATACCAGTTGAGATGTTTCAACAAATGAATGCAGCACTCGAAGGTCCTCACTTGTCTATGCCAAGAAATTTAGAAGACAGCTACCTGGCCAATCATCTGGTACAGATCCATATTTGTACCCATTCCAAAGAAAAGTAATCCAACAGAGTGTGGAAATTATTTACAATATCACTAGTAACATATGCAAGTAAAATTTTGCCTAAGATAACTAAAAAACAGTTGAAGCAGTACATCGACACGGAACTGCCAGAAATTCAAGCCCGATTCAGAAGACGACATAGAATGAGGGATATAATGGCTAATGTCAGATGGATCCTGGCTGAAAGCAAAGAATACCAGAAAGATGATTAGCTGTGTTTTATTGACTCTTCAAAGGCATTCAACTGCTTGGATCATAACAAACTATGGATAACATTGTGAAGAATGGGAATTCCAGAACACTTAATTGTGCTCATGCAGAACCTCTGTACAGACAAATAGGCAGTCATTTACAGAGCAAGGGGATACTGCATGGTTTAAAAACAGGAAAGAAGTGTCAGGGTTGTATCCTTTCACCATACTTATTCAATCTGTATGCTGAGCAAATAACCTAAGAAGCTGAACTATTTGAAGAAGAATGGGACATCAGGATTGGAGGAAGACTCATTAACAACCTGCAATATGCAGACGGCACAACCTTGCTTGCTGAAAGCGAAGAGGAATTGAAGTACTTGCTGATGAAGATCAAGATCACAGATTTCAGTATGATTACACCTCAACATAAAGAAATCAAAAATCTTCAAATCTGAACCAACAAGCAACATCATGACAAACGGAGAAAATATTGAAGTTGTCAAGGATTTCATTTTACTTGGATTCACAATCAACACCCACGGAAGCAGTGGTCAAGACAGCAAACAACCTATTGCATTGGGCAAATGTGCTGCAAAAGACCTCACTGAGGTATTAAAAAGGAAAAATGTTACGTTAAGGACTGAGGTGCACCTGATCCAAACCATGGTATTTCCATTTGCCTCATATGCATGAGAAAGCTGGCCAATGAATAAGGAAGAATGAAAAAGAATGCCTTTGAAGTATGGTGTGGGCGAAGAATATTGAGTATACTATGGACTACCAGAAGAACAAACAAATCTAGAAAAAAGTACAGCCAGAATGCTCCTTAGAAGCAAGGATGGCAAGACTTCACCTCACATACTTTGGTCATCTTATCAGGACAGACTAGTCCCTGGAGAAGGACATTATGCTTAGTAAAGCAGAGGGTCAGCAAAAAAAGGAAGACTGTCAATGAAATGGATTGACACAGTGACTTCAACAATGCTCTCAAACAGAGCAACAATTGTGAAAATGGCGCAGGACTGGGCAGTGTTTCGTTCTGTTGTACATAGGGATGCTATAAGTCGGGACCGACTCTATCACACCTAACAATGTAACAACTAGAATTTAAATTTCCCATGGTTAGGAACTGTTTTTTGTTTCACTGCTGTATCATCAGCCCCTAAAATATTTATTGGCTGATTATTCCCTGAAGGCTTTGATGTTTCTATATAACAGTTTAATGTAACTGCCTCAACACTTAGAATTTATGTGCTTGCCCTTTTTTGGTAACTGAGAAGAAATTAGCTTTTTTCCTCAGATTTGGTCTATTATATAACTGTGTGCGCGCGTGTGTGTGTATTATATATATATATATATATATACACATATATGTATAGCCAAAGCCATTGCCGTTGAGTCGATTCCGACTAATAGCAATACTATAGGACAAAGTAGAACTGTCCCATAGGGTTTCAGAGGAGCAGCTAGTAGATTTGAACTGCCAACCTTTTGGTTAGCAACCGAGCTCTTAACCACTGCGCCACCAGTGCTCTGTGTATATATATAGTATATTAAAATATACACTAAAAATACATACAACATTTAGGGAGTTTTGTTGGAGTAGGTGCACAAAAGTTGCCAAAAAAAATAGTTATTGAAAAAGACACATTGTTCTTAGATTGTACCCTGGATAAGACGACATCCTGTAATTTACCTGGAATTATGGGATCGGTCACACTTGTCCTTTGACAAAGAACTCCAGTTTTCATTAACACTAGTAATGCTTCATGGCCACTTTTTCCAGCTGGATGTGGTAACTTTATACTCTTAATGAAAAAAAAAAAAAAAAAAACCCAGAACAAAATCTGTTGCTGTTGAATCGATTCAGCTCATAGCAACCCTATAGGACAGAGTAGAACTGCCCCATAGGGTTTCCAAGGAGCAGCTGGTGGATTCAAACTACCTACCTTTTCGTTAGCAGCCGAACTCTTAACCACTGTGACACCAGGATCCAGACTCAGTTAGACCTAGGTTAATTACCAGCTCTGCATCCATGTAACTAACCATGTAAAGGTGGGCCACCGTTTTTCTCAAAACCAGTTGAAATCAGATGCCACTGATTTCGACTTTTGTGGCGACTCCTTGAGTGTCAGAGTAAAACTGTGTTCCATAGGGTTTTCAATGGCTGATTTTTCAGAAGTAGATCACCAGGCCTTTCTTCTGATGTGCCTGTGGATGGACTCAACCTCCATCCTCTTGGTTAGGAGTTAAGTGCATCAATCATTTGCACCACCAGGCACTGTTTCTTTCTAAAATGAGTGTATTTTACTTAAATGTTAGGATTGTGGGGACCAAATGAGTTAGTCCACGTAAAATGCTTGCATCTGGCAATGGTAAACATTTGGTATCACATGTAACAAATTTAACAGTAATCCCTGACAAGAAGTGATTTAGCCAAACAGTAAATAAAGTGGCAAAGCCAGGATTTGAATCTAGGTTCTCTGACTCCACCTCCTCCTGCTTGATTCCTTTTCCAAACTATTTTAAACAAAGAACATTTGACTCATTTTAAGGGAGTATGTGCCTTAAAGGGAGTGTGGATTAAGTAATTGTGTTTTTAATGTGTGGACTGAAGGGGTTGAATATAAGGGAAAGAGTAATGATCACTGTTAACAGCAAACCGTTTGCTTGTTAAGTATAATTACCGTTTCTCTTTATTCCTTTTCAATATAAGTAGAAATCTATTTGCCCATTGGCTTTCTTTTCCTGGGCAGTTCAAAGCTCAGGAGAATACATGATGCTCTTCTCAATGTGACCACGGCCAACCGTGAGACTTAATGTGATGTTGCCTTTTAATATCTTCTCCTTCAGGGCTAAGGCTGGGCTTCTCTGTGCACGTAATTGACAAAATGTAGTCTTTATCTTGTTGAATTACCTCTGATTTCCTGCCATGAGTACGCCCTGACTTCCCCAGTCAATGGCACTGCATGCTGCCCTCTTTTAACAGTGCAACTGACTGACATGTAAACCTATACTGCTAAGCTAGTAATATATTATTGTTGCACATTTTATCATCCTTGTTAACCCTAGAAACATTCTGGCATAGTATATATCTAATAGAAATGGTCAGTTGAGAGAAACTGACATATCCCGCTTTTGGGGTTGAGCCTTTTGTTCTTGAATCAGTTCATTTCACAAATATTTATTTAACACCTGCCTTGTGCTACACAATATTTATGTTCTTGAGATACATCAGTGCCTAGAATAGACAAAGTTCACCCTTACTTTTGCAGAGCTTTCATGTAAGAAACCTCTAAACAGAGGTTCTTAGTAATCCTCTTCTTTTTCAGCTCCTTACTATTTTTATTCATTCATTTCTCTTCAACAAAAATGTACTCAGTGCTGATTATGGGCTAAGCAGTGTACTGGATGATAAGCTTGAGGTCAGAAGGCATTACATATCTCAGCATCATTCAGTGAAGAGTGTGAAAGGTGTACTATGTTCCACCGTACCCTCAACAGAAAACTGGTTTCCATTCACATCTTCTCAGTTATTGCCCTGATTATCCCATAATCTTTCTCAGATGTACTTCAATTTGATATAGGAATACAGTACTCCTGCCTAGTCAGTATTAGAAGTTAACACTAAAGGCACAACGGTAGCTTTTGGGGTGCACATATGGCCATGGAAACAAAAGCATTGGTGGGTTGAGAGGTATGGGGGATGGGACGTCTTTTAAATGACAGAGACAGCAGGGTATGATCCCATTTTCCTTTTGTGGGGTTGAGTTCACATTCTTATGATAACATTAAATGTTCCTGCCAACGGGGACACAGGAAGAGACCACAAAGTTCTATTCTTGAGGAGAAGGCTAGTATGTCCCTCTGAGTGAAAAATAGCTATAGAAAACAGAGTGTAATCGAAAGATGAAAAGGAATACTCCCGGGAAGTAGGGGTAAAAGGGTTAAAAGAAAAAAAGAAAAGAGAAAACGTAAGCTGGTAACACTGACAGTAGAAGACCTAAGGAAAAGAAAGGCTGTGATCTGAGAGTACAGATGATAAGGGGAATGCTGAGGCTTCAGAATATATGAAAATTTTTACTTTACTTGACATCACAAAGGAATGTATTTAGCATATGTTATGTCTTCTGTTTTTGTTTTCTTTTCTGCTAATAGATATTCACTGACATCCTCCCACATGTAAAGCACTGTACTAAATGTGGCGGGAAATTAAGAGGTCAGGGCTATCGTCCTCTAAGAAACTTATTGCTGTCGACTCACACCCATGGCGACACCATGTGTTACAGAGTAGAGTGGCTCCTACAGGGTTTTTCTTGATTGTAATCTTTATGGAAGCAGATCATCAGGCCTTCCTCCTGGGACACAACTGGGTGGGTTTAAACCATCAATCTTTATGTTTGTAGTCAAGAGGAAACTGTTTGTGCCACCCAGGAATCTAGGGATTGTGTACAAGTAAATGGCCCATACAGAAAGAAGAGCTCAGAGGAGAGAAAGCTCACTCCTCCTTGGTGAGTGAGGAATGCAAAGTCAGTCTGATGCCTTGAGAGGATGTGTTTAGAGCATGAGGTAGAAAGAGAAGGAAAAAAGGCAAGGAGGCTGGACTTGTGAGGGTATTTAAAAGAGGGGAGAAATCCCAAAACAAATGAGGAAATCTAACTCATTTATGTTTTTTTTTTTTTTTCCTAGTCAGTGCCCTTTTGTATGAGATGTGGGATAATTAGACCATAGTGCTATCTAATCCTCATCCTTACTTTCAATGGCTCTACCCTTCTGTGGTGGGCCTCCATCCTCTCTACCTGCATGAAGATAGAAATCCCAGGTAGGTCCCAAGTCCTGTTCAGTGCTCTCTTTGCAATCTGCAGCGAGGAGATCACATGTTGGATTCATCCATCGAAAGCAAGTAAGTTCTGACCTTGAAGAGGATGGCCCAGCTCCAACACTGTCCCTTCTGGGAATTCTCAACCTCCTTTTCTGCCCCACCATGACTGAAAACAAGCAATTGTACTCCTATCAGTAACAGTGGCTCATTTTAGAAGTATTTCTTACATGGGGTGGGGATCCTCTGGAGATCCCAGCCAGAACAGAATCACTCTTATAGATCTTCTTGCAAATTCCTTCTCTCTCTACCCCCAAGCTTCCCACCAGTTGCTGTTGGTTCCTAATTAAAGTCTCTGCGTTGCCTTCTTAGTATTCTGGGGACTCAGACCAGAAAGGAAGGGGGCCCTAGAGAAAGTCGCTGGCTTCTCTCCCCTTTCCCACTGTCTTAGTCATCTAGTGCTGCTACAACAGAAATACAACAAGTGGATTGCTTTCACAAACAGAATTTTATTCTCTCACAGTCTAGGAGGCTGGAAGTCTGAATTCATGGCACCAGCTCTAGGGGAAGTCTTTCTCTCTCTGTTGAATCTGGAAGAAGGTCCTTGTCATCAATCTTCTCCTGGTTTAAGAGCCTTTGAGTGCAGGGACCTCAGGTCCAAAGGATGTGATCTCCTCCTGGTTCTTCATTCTTGGTGGTAGGAGGTGCTTATCTCTCTGCTCATCTCTCTCTCCTTTTATATCTTGTAAGATAAAAGGTGATGCAGGCCACACCCCAAGAAACTTCATTTACATGAGATCAGGCTGTGACCTAAGTAGGGATGTTGCATCTCACTCTAATCTTCTTTAACACAACCTAATCCAGCCTCACAGGCAGAGATTAGGAAAATTACATCAGATCACAAAATGGAAGACAACTACACAATACTGGGAACCATGGCCTAGCCAAGTTGACACATATTTTTGGGGGACACAATTCCTAATTCAGACTACTTCATAGTTGGTCAAATTTTCATGATCAGTGCCCTTCTTCTCTCCTTCTTCATAAGCTTTATGCTCCTGGCCTTCCCTCAGCTCCTCCTGAATACCTGGAAACAGTACTTTTTCTGCACAATCACCTTCATCATCATAGGTAAGGGATGAGAGGAAGGCAATTCCCTCAACTGTCCCGGTTCTGGACTGGGGTAGTGCTCCATTGAGCATAGCTTTTTAAAAAATTTTAAGGAGCTGCTAAAGAAAAGGATAGCCCAATGAAAATGAAAGAAGTAGAGTAGGATGAAGGAAAATGACAAATTACGGCCAAAGACTAAGCAAATCAGAAGGGAGATTGCCTTTTTTTTCTTTCTGAATAACAGATGTCTTTGTGTTCCTTGCATTACTACTGCACTCTCTGAATACGTTGGAAGTAACTAAGCTGTACAAGGAAGGGAAAATCACCTTTCCCTACCCCTGTTTCCTCTTTTTATCCAGCGCCACACTATTTCTCATATCTGGTACGTGTTCTTGAGGCTTTGTGAATTGAACTTGGAGTAGGACCTGAATCTAGAACAATCAGACTTCTGGGTTTCAACTGCTGCCCTTGAGCATTGTTAGTTTCTGGGCATGAGTTTGGTACAAGAACATCTCATTTGTTCATCACAGTTGCTCCTGCTCTATAATGTTAGAACTTTGCCTTCACAGAAAGTAGAGAATCCATTTCTCCTGTACGTTCTATAAGAACTGTGTCTTGGAGGTGGGAGAGAATTTGAAAGATAGATGATAGTAGAGCACGGAAAAGGGTGAAGAAATGGAACTGACAGAGTAACCTGCACCGTAGGTCCCTAGAACACACTCTTATTTGTTAAATCTGTTGGAAAATTGTAAATTTCTAAACAGATATCAAGTCTTGTATCATTATATTTGACGTTTTCTTTCTTTCTTCAGGAATTCTCTGCTTCTTCAGCTCCCATGATTGTCCTTTCAACTTTGGATGAACCTTGAAAACCTCATGCTGAGTGAAATAAGTCAGTTGCAAAAGGACAAATACTGTAAGATCTCACTTATACGAAATAAGCAAATACATAGAAACCAAAGATTGTTAGTGATTACCAGGGATGGGAGGGAAGGGGAAGGGAGGAGGTTTGATTAGGGAACATTGAGTTCATGGTGGTACAATATTTTAGAAAAGAACAGTGAAAATAGTTGCACAACTTGAAGAACATAATCAACGTCACAGAATTATACATGTAGAAATTGTTTTATTGGTGTATGTTCTGTTGTGTAAATTTTCAACACAATTAATAAAAATCAAAACAGAACAATTGACAGAGGATCAGAGGTCACTGCAGCCCCTTAAGCCAGTCCTGCCTGGAATTCTAGGACAGGGTGGATCAGGTGTCGTGTCCGCATGCCCTCAAAGCAGAGGTGACACCCAGCATGAAGGGCTGGTGGATGCAGGTTCAGTTGCCAGGATCATCCCCGCAGCCCAACTCATACACGGCAGGCTCGTGGGAGCTGGAGTGGACGGGTCAGCAAGAGCAGACAAGAGTTCTGACAATGAGAACCATGGCCCCACAGCCACCCCCAGGCTGGACCCTCATGAGATGAGAGTCAGACCCAAGTCCTTCTGGGCCGGGAGATCTAAGACCTGGACTAACTGGCCTGCATCTGGGGGCAGAAGTGGAAGCAGGGATGGTTTGTGAAAAGTCCCAGGGTCTCCGAGACGGGGAAGGAGAACTCCAGCAGATGAAGGCCCTCAGGAATAATGGTCTGCACAGGCCCACAAGAACCCACCTCGGAGGGGGGGAAGGGGAGAAAGGAAGCTTCCCCAGGCAAAGTAATAACTTTAGGCAAAAAGCAAACAATGTAAAAGACCTAGGTAGAAAAAGGTCCTGTTTGAGGGAAATGTGATCATTGCTTGGCAGTGATGAGGGTGCCAGAGATGTTGATCCTACATATTGTGCAACTAATAGGCCAGGACTGTGGTAGAGAAGCCAGATGAAAATTATGTAAGGCTTTCTATAGATTTGTTAGGGAAAAATAGTAGAGACTGGAATAGGTTTATTTAAGGGGAACATTAATATTATTGTAATCTCAGATAATTGATGTATTCCTTTCCACATCCTGAACCTCTGGCCCTTTATTCTCTTTTTCCCAAGTCAACTTTGCTTTCTCTTCAAGATTCGGCTCAAATGAAAGATTGGCAGTTCGAACTCACCCAGCAGTGCCTCGGAAGAAAAGCCCTGGCAATCTGCTTCAGTAAAGATTACAGTCAAGAAAACGCTATGGCGCAGTTCTACTCCTTAATAAATGGGGTTGCTGTAAGTCAGAATAGACTCAACAACAATGGTTTTTTTTTTCCCCCAAGATTCAGCTCAAATAGGATGTCATGGAGAGCTTCCTCTGACTTCCCCTCCAGAATTACTTGCCTTGCTTCTGTGGTCTAGTGCATTTTCTTCTTATTTCTGAGTTAACATTTCTCTGCTATTGTGATCTATCACTTTATACTTATCTCTTTTACCAGTTGTTAATTCCTTGAGGATATCTCAAGGAAATTTGAATCCTTAGGGTATCACATTATGCTTGGTAAATGGATATTTAATGAACGTTTTTAAGTTATTAAAGTTAACCTTTAGAAGGTTGGGAAGGAGTTGAACATTGCTATCAATGATGACTACTTTTTCTTGACAGCTTAAATACCCACCAGTTGCTTTACCTACATTTTCTCATTTAATTCTCATGACCCTGCAAAGTCAGTATAATCCCCATTTTGTAGACAAGTTCTCAGTGGAGTGACCGAAAAGTGATTTTTCCAAATTCACAGAGCTAATAAAAGGCAGGGTTAAGATTTTAATCTGGTTCTGTCTTGAAGCCTACTCTTTTCTCTTCATATCGAGTTACTTCTACATAAACAGTGATAGGAACATACAGTAAAAGCTAAAACAAAAAATTATAGTTATACTGGGGAGCTCTGGTGGCACAGTGGTTAACAGTTCAGGCTGCTAACCAAAAAGGTCAGTGTCTGGAATCCACCAGCTGCTCCTTGGAAAACCTATGAGGCAGTTCCACTCTGTCCTATAGGGTCACTATGAATTGGAATCAAATCTATGGCAATGTGTTCAGGTTTTTTTTTTTTTTTTTTTTTGATAAAGGGGGAATGAACAAGTTGTGGTTATTAAAGAATGTGTAAAAATAAGCCTGGAAACCAATGAGAGTTAGATCTTTTATAGACAAATTCGGATGCACAAATGACTAATTTTCAAAGTTAGGAATTTAAGACTTCTGACCTGTTCTACAGAGGCAGATTGAGGCAACTATTTCAGGTTGAGCTTCTGATCTCCACACGGTCATGCACACCTTAGTCTCCAGCACTTCTGTTTCAGAAGTTACAAAGTTGCTATACCATGCGGTCATGAAGATCTGAGAACTATCGCTGTGATGTGGATTCCAAACACATAGCGACCCTATAGGACAGAGTAGAACTGGAATTTCCAAGAAGCAGCTGGTGGATTGGAACTGCTGAACTTTTGGTTAGGAGCCAAGCTCTTAAGCCACTGGGCCAGCAGGGCTTCACTAAAATAGCAGAGGATGGTTTCGATCCACCGACCTCTGGGTTATGGGCCCAGCACGCTTCCGCTGCGCCACTCTGCTCCTTGGACATATTACTAATAGCCTGATTTATGTCAAAATGTCAGCATATAGAATTAATGCATTTTTCTTATCATTAGTACTGAATAAAAGCTCTGGATCAAATTATTTCTATGACGATAAGATCTGGAAATCTAGTAGTGGCCTCATATGGGTAAATTAATGGAAGTCTCAAAATTCTTAAAAAAAAAAATCAAACACAAACTTTTTTTTTTTTTTTGCAATGTGAAGATTGAGTAGGGCATAGCAGCCACTACTGCTTGCTTACACCACAATCAGCCACTAACACCACCCCCTATGCCTCTTTGCCAACAGAAAAATATTTTATTCACATAGTCACTTCTACATTGCCCTATGCTTTAGAGGTGGTGGATTCCATTCTCAGCTCCAGAGTCTGAACTATGTGGATCTAGTTAATCATAGTGGCTCCCTTAATCATGGCAATAAATTTTAGGCAAGGATGTGTGATATAATCATAGCTAAAGAGACTGGGAAGCTTATACAAAAGGTTGTCCTCAATTTAATGAAACACAGAAGTTTGTTTGTTTTCATTCTAGACTTTGTCTGAAATTGTGAGAGTTTGAGGTACTACATGGGACCCAGCTGGAATATGAGACTCATATGTTGAGGATGGCAGAGTGAAAGATTTAAGGAACCTGGGTCCTGATGACATCATGGAGCCACTGAATTAACCAGCCATGTAGCCTCCCTACACTCTGGACTTACTGTTATGTGTGATAATAAATCCATTTTGTTTAACCCAGTTGGATGTTGTTTTAATTGTTGTAGAGTGGTTGCTAAATGTTTCCTGCTACTGGGGAGAGATCTTTGGGCTGGATATTTCATAAATATGTTTTATAAGCATTATGTTCTAAATCCTTCTGATCACTGGCATTGTAAAAAACTTAAATCCAACCATATGAACAGTAAGAAAATGTGAGTCTGTTGTGCATTTGGCTCACTAAGCTTTTTCTTTCAGACTAGCAGACTAAGCATTCTCCTTACTTCGGAGGGCTACCTGTCAGCCACTAACTCGAGCCCAACCCTATTGTCCCACTGTCACTACCTCTAGACTTATTGGACACTTGCCCAGCCCCAATGCCATCCAGCCCCTGGGAGCTTAAACAGCCACACCTCAAAGCTATCTTCATGAAATTAGGATACTACTACTGTATATAGAAGGAGTCCTGGTGGCGTGAAACCCAAAGGTCAGTGGTTCGAACCCACCGGCAGCTCTGAGGGAGAAAGATGTGGCAGTCTGCTTTCTTACAGATTTTCAGCCTTGGAATCCCTATGAGGCAGTTCTACTCTGTTGTATAGCATCACTGTGAGGCAGTTCTATCCTGTCCTGTTGGATCACTATGAGTTGGAATCAACTCAGTGGCAATGGGTTTGGTTTTTTGGTTTACTGTATATAGAAGTTCACTAATTTTGTATTTAAACATGTGGGTTGGCATAGCATGGGATTTCAGATTTGTAATAACCACCTAGACCACAAATTAGGCCATTTTCCTGATGTCTCAGGCTTTTTTCTTACTCAATACTCCAGTTGTGGATATACAGGTTTAATGTAAAATTAGTTATGGTACCAACCGAGGCTGCTGCTCTCAAGGAGTATACATACAGTCTAGTGGGGAAGACAACTGAGTAAGCAGTTGTTTACAGCACAGGGTGATAAATGTTACAGTTGAGGTGTGTGCCTTGGGCCCGGAGAGTACAGGAAGGAACACAGCCCAACCTGGAGAAAGAATTAATAGCTCATTCAGTTTGTGAGTGTTTCTGTTTTTCCATTTGTTCACACTGCTCCCTGATGGCTAGTTTTTTTTTTTGGCTTTTGTTTTGTTTTCTTCTTCTAGGACACCTGAACCTAAAATCTCCCTCCATTATCTGCTGTTTCCAGGGCCCTCACCATAAGGCTTAAGGACCTGAGGCCAGAAGAAAATTGAACTAGTGAGGCTCAAAGGTAGACCACGAATTTTTACCTTCTCTTACAGTCAAGCACTGGACTGCTAACTGAAAGGAAAGGTCTCCCGTTCGGATGGAACCCGATAGCGGTTCCTGGAGAAAAGACCTGGCGATCTGCTCCCATAAAAATTACAGCCTAGGAAACGCTATGAGGCAGTTCTACTCTGTCTTATAGGGTTGCTATGAGTTGGAATCACTCTGAGGCACAGTGATTCCAAGGAAGCTTGGGAGCAGATAGTGGGAGGGAGGCCAGGGGGACGTCAGCCGCAGCCAGAAATAGATGGTATAAAAGTGCAAGACTCATGAAAGCTAACTAACAATGCTGCCAAAGGTACTGCCTTTCAAAGCTGTGGAGAAATGGATAAAGCGTCTTACTAAAGATCAGAATATTGCAGGTTCTACTCCTTGCGCTGGTTGTTTTTTGGGGAGAGCAGGTGTTCTACAGTGTTACATATGATACACATGTATTTAAAAAAATTCAAAAATCCCTTTTTTAATGAGGAGGCCCTTCTAGTGGCTGGGACTTTGTCTTATTATCACTACTGAAAGAGAAGGAGCGGGCGAGGGAAGGGAGGCTGGTAAGTATTCACAAACAATGAAATAAAAATCTAGTTCTATCACCATAAACCTGAGAGAGACAGATTAAAGAGAAAAGACGGAGGCTAGGTAAGATTTACAGGAATAAAATGTGAATCTGTTAAAAATCGGACAAAATACTACCTTCCGTACTAGCCCATTTTGCATGAAAAGTCTCTCGTTTTGAGAACTCTTGGCTATTTGTTTTAACGCTCTCTCCCGAGAATTAACACAGAGTCCTCCGTGAATACTGTTTCATTTCCTTCCTGGTTCAGCTGTCCAAGATCACTCGAAAAGAAGCTACAGCTACATAACGACTAAGACAGAAGGTAAAATCGGGAGGGCAGAGAGCACCAGAATCACCGAAAGAACAAACCCGTTGCTGTGGATTCGACTCCGACTCATAGTGACCCTCCAGGTCAGAGTAGAACTCCCCCATAGGGTTTCCAAGGCTGTAATTTTTAGGGAAGCTGACTACCACATCTTTCTCCCGCGGAGCCCCTGGGGGTTCTAACCGTCACCTGCAGCTGTAAAAACCTTGAGCGAGGAGAAGCAGCTTCTGAGCGGTGAGTCGTTCATTGAAGGACGGGGGACGATCTTGATGGCGTTTTCTCTCAAGTGGCTGGGCGTTGGGGGAGGGTAGTTGGGATCCACCTCGAGGCGGGAGGGGAACAAAGTTTAGCGAGACTTTCTAGCTTTTATCCACAGAACCTCAACCCGTAGCTGCGGTGACGTCCACACCACGCCCCCGCGCTGCCAGCGAAGGTGAACGTTGGCCGTAGGTGCCTGGAGCGCCCCTCCTCCCGGGGGAAAACGCCTGGTGGGGCTCACGGGCACACAGAGCAGAGGGGCAGGGGCCAGAGTCCTGGCTCCGTGAATGGCCAGATTTTTCTGTCCTAGGGAACTAAGAGATCGCTGGAGGCGGCGGACAGAATCCGGGTGACTTCGGAGAAGAGAGAAACGCGGCCATGGAGAGCGGGAGTTGGTCCTTGGACCTGCCCCTTCTTCCAGCCCGGTCTTGTTTAAGGAATTCAATAGGCCCTGTTGTGGTCGCGGAGGATTATGAGGCTCAAACTTTTCCTTTGGGAATTTTGGAAGACGCGATACACTCCTGAGCGTGAAAGACAGACATATGGTTCTCACTCTTCATCACTGCCTTTCTGTTTGCACCACGGAGGACAATTACTTTTAATGACCCCTGTGTGTCCTGTAAGGAGCCCTGGTGTCGCAGTGGTTGAAGCACTAGGCTGCGAATCAAAAGGTCTACAGTTTATGACCTCAGCTGAAATGGAACCTACAGCCTGGCCTGTCTCTATTCCTCCTTCCTGCTGTATCTGTCTCCATGGCACCTGTGCTGCCCTCACAGGCGCTGACTGAAGACAAAGATTCCTCTTCTTCTTTTCCCAGACTGTCAGGTAAGACAAAAAATAAAATAAAATAAATTAGCCCCTCTGCTCCCAGATTCCCATCCAATTCATAGTCACAACTCCCTCATTTTTGAGAAGGGAGTATTTTGATTCTCCAGAAAGTTGCACCAACTTCTGGTTGCAACTCCAAACCCACTAGGTGTAAAAAGGGACTGTGAAAGTATATATTTTTCTTAATATTTCTGTTGGTTCGGCTTTCTTTTCTTCTTGAAACGGTAAGTCTATTGACAACTTGTGCATGGAAAAGTAAATCCACCTTAAATCCTCACATTAGGATCTTCAGACTGAGAGATGACCCCTCTGGCTGCTCCACTATAGCCCTGCCAGACAAGGGTGTTAAATTCAACCGCCAAACTAAGACACAAGTCCTCTTCTGTATGCTATACTAGTTGACGGATCGCCATTTCTCCTTGTACAGAAGCAGCGGTTCCTTGGGACTTCCCCCACGTAATTCAGCATGAAACCATCTTTTGGAAGGGCTTGCACCCTTGGCCATGGAGTTAAAGCTACCTAGCAACCGCTTAGCAGCTGAACGCCCAGAGAGGCACTCAGTGCCCTAGGACATAGGTGTGTAGCAAACTAAACCAAACCCATTGCCTTCGAGTCAATTTCGACTCCAACCAACCCTATAGGACAGAGTAGAACTGCTCCACACGTTTTCCAAGGAGCGCCTGGTGGATTCCAACCGCTAACCTCTTAACCACTACGCCACTAGGCTATATGCCCCCATGTGAAGATTTGTTAAGTGAATAAAGGAGTCTGTATCCACTGCCCTGCTCTATTAAAGATTTTCAGTATCCCTGCCTGAATTATTGTCATAATAACCTGATCCTTCTCCTGGCCTTTGCACTCAACTCTCAACTCTTTCCCCTGGTGGAATCATCTTGAAGTCCAATTCAGTCATAGTCCAACCTAAAATCATTTAAGAACAATCTTTTGCTTACAGAGAATGACCAAACACTTTATCATGGCATCCACAGTCCTTCATGAGAACAGCTGGTTTGTCTTCCAGCTTCATTCCTGAAAATTATTGCGTGCACCCTTTAGACAAACGAAGCCATTGCTAATTCACCTTCATCACATATTGTTTTATTTTTCTTAAGTCCTTGCACACTCCTGAAACACCGTTCAGTAAGGCAGCTGAAGGTCTCCTTAAAATGTAATTGTAGGCATTGCCTTGAGTGGAGGTGAAAAGAGAAGGGGGAAGGAGACTGAAGGATAAGGGATTGAGGAAACTGCTACCTTCTTTCCTGTTCTTGTTTGGATTGACAATCAGTTCTCAGAAAAAAGGAACAGAAGAATGTGTTCTTTATATCCCTTTTGAATAGAACAAGGCCCAGCTTCCCATTAAACCTTAAATTTAGTGTCCAAAGGGGGTGTGGTGGGGTGGGAGAACAGAAATTTCTGGAATGACATAACTCAAATTCCAAATGAGGATGCTAATGCAACACAGTAATAACCACTATACAATCATGGAATGACACTGGAAAAAGTTGATTACTTCTCTTTCTTACAAATTAGTTATGACAATTGTCTTTTTATTAAACCAGTAAGAGCTCAAAAGCACCTACTTCCTGACTTCAAAGCTGGGAATGCACTCCACAAAAATCTCATGAGTGAATTAATCTTGCTTCCAGCTGTGGCAAGTTATCTTGTCTGTTCCAGAAAACCAGAGGGCCTCACAGCTTGCCACTTTTCCTTAGCATAATAATTGTTTCTTCCTGAATTTACCCCAAGAAGGAACACAATGCAGAGGAAAGTGTTCCTCTCCATGTCCCCAACTTCTGAACAGACAGTAGCCAGTAACAGCATCATTCTAACCTTAGCCACTGGGGATAACCTGGGAAGATCTAGATTATCAATCTTTTAAGCAACTTTTACTGTAGGGGAGAAACAGTAATTTAATATACGTTCGCAGACAGGATTTTGTAAACATGATGGAGATAGAGACAGGGAAGGCATTGATTTAGCTGGTGAGGTCAGGGGAAGGGCCTCTGAGGAAGTGACATTTGAGATGTAGTCTGAGTGATAAGAGATTCAGCTGTGCCAAGTCTGGAGCAAGAGTGGAAGTGTATGGAGGCTGATATCTGGGGCCAGGGCCTATGTTGGCAGCCAGAGGAGGAGCCAATGGAAGAGCCCAGCTCCACAGCCCACTCAACAATAAGAATTTTCTTTTTCTCTGTCTTTGAAACTGTACAATCGTAATCAGTCTTGAGTTTTTGAGGGTCCATCCCATTTCCAGAGGGTCCTTGTTGCTAGAGCCTCATCTTAGATCCTTGGTGTCTCAGAGGCTTAGAATGAAGGTGAATGAGGAAGGTGAAATGCAGGGACATGTTGGGACCTAGCAGGCTGGCCAGTTAGCTCAGTTGGTTAGAGCGTGGTGCTGATAACGCCAAGGTCGCGGGTTCAATCCCTGTACTGGCCACTTCCGTTTTGGAGTTCTGATGGAGCAGTGCTTGAAAATTCGACTGTTAACCAAAACGACGTCAGCGGTTTGAATCCATCCACCAGCTGCTCCTTGGAAACCTTATGGGCCAGGTCTACTCTGTCCGGAATAGGGTCACTAGGAGTCGGAATCAACCTGAGAGACCCAGCGATTGTACTCCTAGATAGACCTACATAAGCTGAAAAGGTATGTCCACGGAAAACCCTGCCCATGAATGTTTACAGAAGAGTTATTCATAATTTCCAAAAATTGGAAGTAACTAAGATGCCCTTCAATACTTGAATGGATAAACAAACTGTGGTGCCTCCATACAATGGAATATTATCCAGTGATACCAAGAAATGTGCTCTCAAGCCGTGAAAAAACATGGAGGATACTTAAATGCACATTACGAAGTCAATTAAGCCAGTTTAAAAAAAAAAAAAACTACTTATTGTGTGCTTCCGACTATATGACATTCTCTAAAATGCCAAACCACAGAGGCATTAAAAAGAAAACAAAAACAAAAACCCAGTGGTTGCCAGGAGTTCAGGGGGAGGGAGGGAGTGGTGAAAAGGTGGAGCCCAGGGGATTTTTACGTCAATGAAACTATTCTGTGTAATACTGTAATGGTGGGCACATGATGTTATGCCTTTATCAAAACCGGTAGAACTGTACAACACAGAATGAACCCCAATGTACACTATACTTTAGTTAATAATAATGAATCAATATTGGTTCATCAGTTGTAACAAATGTACCACACTAATACAAAATGTAAATAAGAGGAGAAATTGGGGGTAGAGAGGGAGTATATGGAAAGACTCTGTAAGTTTCGTTATTTTTCTGTACACTTAAAACTCCTCTGAAAATATGATCTATTGAATTTTAAAAAAAATTATGTGTTCTTCCTAGAAACTACTACACAGTCTCAGCATCTATGTTTCTCCACATTGGCTCATTCATGCATTCGTTCATTTAAAATATACTTAAAAGATATTTATAAATGTGTTGATTTCTTCTTCCATTCATCAGACATGAATTTAGAGTCTGTTTTGTGTCTGCCACCGCTGGACAACACTGTTAAGAGCTTTTATCTCCTTCTTCTCCCTCAAATCTCTTCACCTAGTGTCTTGACAAATACACTAGAGTCTTCCTGTACAACCTCTCTAGAATCTTACTCTTTCTTCTCATTCATCTATCATTTCGTTCATTCTACAGTGTGTGGAGGATGCATTCTGGAACAGGCAGTGCAGTGGGTGCCGGAGATGCAGAAAGACTCACGCTGCTAACCTCAGGAGCTGACAGGACAACAGAGGATAAACCTCAATCCTTAAATACTTTTATAACTTCTTTCCTTTTCTTCTAATTTCAGTTTCATTATTTCTAACCTCTTTAACATTTAGAACTAAAACCCATTTCCTAAACGGTTATTTTGAATTTTCAAAGATTCTTAAGCCTCCGTGATGTTCCCCCAACATAACTCCAAGTATCCAGGCTTTTCAATCACTGTTTCCCTCCATGGGTATTTTACACACACACACACACACACACACACAGACACACGCACACACACACGCAAAACGGGTATTCTTCTCACAAAGGAATGTTTTCTCCACCCTGTGTTCCCTCCTCATCTGCATTCCTCATGGTGCATTCTTGATTCTCTCAGTCTAATATGATCTTGCCTCATGACCCCCATGGCCCCTTTCTGTAATACTGTTGTGATTCTTGCTGTTCTCTCATGTGATGGGGATATATGGTTTCTACATGACACACGTTAATGGGAATTGAACCCAAATCTCTCAGAAATTACGGGAAAAAAAAAAAAAAAAAAACCAACAACTCACAAATCGAGGAGTTTCCGTATTATAGCGGTTACCGCGCTCCCTTAATAAGTGTAAGGTGTTTGGTTCGAAACCGAGCAAAAATACTTTGTGCTGTTTGCCTTCCAGAATTGGGGCGAGGCGCCCCGCTGTCTCCTTCTGGGTGGCCACAGCTTCGGGGAGCAAATGACTATCATGCCTTTCAAAAAATCAGATGGTCATCCTAGGAGTGTTGTGCCACCTAGCCAGACCGTTCTGGGTCTGTCCTGTCTAGTTAGGACGTCCTCTCCTCTCTTCTTGAAAATCAGAAACGTAAAATGTTGGCGGACCTGAGCTTTGCCACCGCGACCTTTTCCCGATTTACCTTTTGTTCTCGCTCCCGGCGCTCTTGCCCCAGAAGGTCTCGGACAAGTCCCGCCCCCGGTGGAATCCTGGTTCCGCATTAAACCCCAAACCAAACCCGTTGCCATGTACTCGATTACAACTCTTGGGAGACCCTGTAGGACAGAATAGAACTGTCCCACAGGGCTTCCAAGGCTATAAATCTTTTCGGAAGCAGACAGCCACGTCTTTCTCTCTCGGAGAGGTTGGTGGGTCCAAACCTTTCGGTTAGCAGCCGAGCGCTTAACCACCGCACCACCTGGGATCCGTATGGTTTCGCTTTAATAACCTGGAGAATCCTGGTGTTCTGGACTGCTGGAGGTAGTGGATACTGGAGTTTGGATGGACATTTCGATTCCTCAATAAATGTTAAGATACGGTATCTAAAGTGTGTGAGGGGAATTAGCTCAAGTGGTAGAGCGCTCGTTTAGCATGTGAGAGAGAATGGGATCTGTGCCCGTATTCTCCACTTTCTGGACTTTGACCCGTTGAAAACGAGAAAATATTGAACTCTTTGAAATTAGTTATCCAAGGGCATGCTTTTTCGGCACTGACAATATATGCATCTAGCGCTTAAAATTTGTTTTCTGTTTGTTCAGAGGAGCTGTGATTCCAAGAGGGCGTTGCATGTCCAATTCTTATTTCTCTCCCTTTTTTTCTTGCAGCTTGGCCCTAAATACAGACACAGACCTGAGAAGTGCAAGGCAAAGCAGAGGAAATAAAACCCCAGCTTCCTGGCTAGGGAACTGAAAAGGGGAGCGCCAAATCACAGAAAAGCACCTCTGAGATTATGGAGAAGAAGGAGTTCAGGAACAATAAGCCATAAAGTTGTCTGAACTCCAGGATGCACCTCAGAGCTGCGAATGTATGGCTCTGATCCTAGACTCTGAGACTGAGCAAAGTGATAGACCACTGCCCAAGTCCATACTGGACACTCTCCAACCTCCCTTTAATTGGTAAGGTGCAGATTATGATACACAGTTGTGTTAACAATATTCAACTCAACTAAATGAAACAATCTGAATAAATCTTTTAGTAGAATCAATGGCACATAATCCTGAAGAAAAAAAGGAAGATAGTATTATAAGTTCAGTTTGGGATGTTTAGAAAGGGAATGTAGCTAGTCATGTAGATGCAACTGGAGGTAGAGAGTAAGGGAGGAAGTTTCGACTGAAGATAAGGTTGAGAACGACTTATTCTTGCACTCATTCAGTCAGTCAGTCATCATCTAACATTAACTGAGCACCTCTTATTTTTGTTTCATTTCAACAAAGGAGACCATGGAAGATGAAAGGGCGATTGAGATCTCTGAGGTTGTAAGATGCAGATCATTGGAACATCAGAGTAAAAAGACAGACACAATTGTCCCCAGTCCTGAAGCCCACAGGGTCCTATTCCTTGGTGTGGACTTTATGCACCCTGGTTGTAGAATCCTTTGGGGGTAGCGTTGACTTAGACGGAGTGACTTTATAAAACACTGATTATGGTTTTAGAAAACTGGAAATTGGCCAAAGAGGGTCTCTTGGATATGAACATTAGATATTTCCATTACTCTGTGAACCATCCTCAGGGAGGTGCCTTCTTGGCAAAGCCAGCAGCGTGTCAGTCTCATAATCTGAAGCTCTTGAGTTCAAGACTCAGAAAGGATGTGTTTTCTTCTTTTCACAGTCGAAAAAGCAACACAGTTAAAAAAGAAAAGAAAGAAAAAGCTATTGCATCAATTTGATTTCAATTTATAGTGGCCCTATAGGACAGGGTAGAGCTGCCCCATAGGATGTCCAAGAAGCAGTTGGTGGATTTGAAATGCTAACCTTTCCATTAACAGCCCTGCTCTTAACCACTGTGCAACAAGAGCTTCTAACACTGTGGAGGGACCAAACAAATCCCATCAAATAACTATTTGAAGACTGACTCTATTACTTACTGAGAATCATTGAATTTTGTAGTCCTTTGAGGCCGCCAGTGGTTTGAATAACATGGAGGGATAAAGTGAATTAGATTTCCCCAAAAACTACAAGCTACATTTTATCCTTGATCTTTGTCACCATCTCGTGGTGACTTCTGCTTTGAGGGTGCCTAACTGCAGATGTGAGGTGAAGGAAGTATAAAGTCATTCATTCATTTATTCAGCCAGCAAATAATTATTGAGCACATGTCTTGCATCAGGGACTGTTCTAGGATCAAAGATTTCAAAAGTGAATAAAACACAAAAATCCCCACCTTGTACAGCTAATCCTAATTCACAGTAGAGGGGAGAAACAGACAAGAACCAATAAGAAAAATACATAAAGAGCAGTGTGAAGATGTCTACTGTAGGGGAATAACAAGGAAATAAAGGGAGTAGAAGTAGAAGGTGGTATGTTCAGCTTACAAAGGAAGAGACAGGAAATTTGTCATCTTGAAGATGCCATTTAGTCTTTCCTTCCTCCAGCCATCTTGTTGGGATCATTGTGCCCAGGTTTTCCAACACTGTCATTAGAATAATGTTTACCTATCAAGGTAACTGAGGATTATGAGAACCTTTTTCACTTAAGGCTTATTGGCTTAGTTGGATACGTAGAGGCATATGTGCCTGGGGTGTAAAGTCTTCACGTGTTTCTCACATGGAAAAAGTGGACTACAGGATTCTCTGGGTGGATTAATAATACCTGGAGCAGGACCAGAGCTATAGGAACTGCTTCTGCTTTAGGTGCCATTTTCCTGCAGAACTCTGGTCTCTGGCACAGAGCTTATATCATAGGCGCTCATTAGGGATCAGACAAATGGACTTAAAGATTAAGATTAGACTCCACTAGGGTTGTTGCTACAGGTTGAATTATGCTCATCTTCCTCCCACTATGTGTTGGAGTCCTGATACCTATACCTGTGGATTTAATTCCGTTTGAGAATAGAGTTTTCTTGGTTATGTTAATGAGGCCACATCAGTGTATGGTGTGTCCTAAACCTAATCACTTCTGAGTGATATGAAGAGCAGCATAGACACATAGACAAGTGACCACAAATAGGGGAAGACAGAAGCTCATGTGAGGATGACCTAAGAACTGAGGAACTTGGAACACCAGAGCTATAGAAGATGAGACCAGGATTTACCCCCAGAGACAAACGAGAAAGAGCCTTCCCCTAGAGCTGGTGCCCTGAATTCAGACTTTTAGCCTCCTAAAGTGTGAGAACAATAATTTTCTGTTCTTTAAAGCCACGCACTTGTGGTATTCTGTTACAGCAGTACTAGATAACTAAGACAGTTCTCTTCCTGGAAAGAAGTAGCTTCCCTCTAAAGGTTCCCTGACTTCCCTGGGTGAGGAAAGGACCATAAATGTTCTAAAAAATTGAGCATTTTCTGGAAAAAGCAGGAAGCCCCACTAGAGAAAAGCGTAATTTGAGCATATAGGAAGGCCTCAGGACAGAGCTAAAAGCTCAGGAGGTCAAGATGAAAGCAGCAAATGTGAGCAGAATGAAATTTCTGCGGTGGAGAGAAACAAGTGGTCAATGTGATAGTTTTATATCCACAATTTGAAAGGCATATTCACAAGAGTTCTAATCTATTGACCTGAGAAAGGAAATGAAGAAAAGAAACTCATCCGGCCATTCAGGAGATAGAAATGTCTTTCTCCACTATTTTTGCCTAAAACTCCTAAGAGATAATCAGGATCAACTGTTAGGGCACATTATGTCTAGAGTGATCACAGGTCAAATAGAAAGCAAGAGCATGGTCAATTAAGTAAAATGGTAGAGCGCTTGCTTTGCACTCAAAGGCAATGGAATGGACACCTGCTTTTTCTAGTTTTCCTCTTTCTTGGTAGGTACCCACTATCCTCAGAGTTTCTCTTCTGAACTCAAATCCAGGAAATATTACACTTCTTTAAAAGTGGTTCTGGGGAGGCGGGGCCAAGATGGCAGAGTAGTTAGATGCTTCTGGTGGACCATCTTGCAACAAAGACCCGAAAAAACAAGTGATTTGGTTATATATGGCAATCTGGGAGACCTGAACATCAAAGGCAGAGTTGAGGAACTGAACTGAGTGGCAGGGGGAGGGAGAGATGGTTCGGAAGCAGCAAGGAATTGCCAGACCTGACCCAGTGAGAGCCTAAGCGCTTCAGGCCTGATCAGCTCGGTAGTGAGCGGTGAAGCAGGCAAGCAGCCGTGCTCTCGGGTGGTGCGTTTTCTGCACTGGGAGAGACCCAGCGCCGGTCTACATGGCCACCGAGAACCTGTGAGAAGCAGCCATGTATCTGGAAAGATAAGTACTTGCGTACAGCCTACTGCGTGGATCAAAAACAACATCCTTAGGGAAAATCCTCTCTCCCATCTACCTCCCCGCTCCCTCCTCCGCACTGGATCCCAGACAGGCTTCTGCAATTGCCTGAGCCATTCCCCCAGCCTTGGAGAGTGAACAAATTAACAAACAGGGGAAAAAATAAACTGCTGGCTTCCGTAAACCAGGAAACCAGGGTAGGCACAGGTCCTTTACCTAGGCACAGGCATAAGGGATCCACGGACTTTGAGTTCCTTTCCCTGTGCAGAGACTTGTATGGGCCCATCTCAACAGTGTAGGCCCTCATTACCTCAGTACAACAGGGTATATACCGGAACCCTAACTTCAACTGTTTCAGCTGTGAAATGGCAGGTTCTTGACATTTGACACTGCTCTGCCCATTAAGCAGGGTCTTCACCTACCCACATCAGGGGCCTGAGGACTGGTGGCTCCACCCATGCCACCTAGCCACCTGGGATAGGGGCCAATGAATAAGAGGTGCCCCCCAGTCCTTACAGTCAGCAGCATTAGGTGCTTACAGTCTGGATGCAAAATGCACCCACCTACGCACTCTAGGCTACAGGGACATGCCTTCCTCTTGGACACTCAGTGGCAGCTGTCAGCCCCCTGCCTTGCTCAGAGTGTGTCCCTCTGTTGCAGCCAGATGCCTGGGCCTACACCAATCACCCATGCATGTCTAGGACTGTAAGTGAGAGCCTAGACCACACACTTGGTGGCTATCTACCTGGGCCCCTGAGCTGAATCCATACAGGAGGAGTGGGCAGACTCCTGAGCTGGCATACTTAGTAACAGATCTAACCACCTGGTGACAGGACATTAGCACTTCAAAGGTGCCAACAACCAAAATAGCTCTTATGAGCAGCCTATTTGGACATATTCAAACAAAACAAGAAGCTAGGACACAGTAAACAAACATAAAATAAATAAATATAATAACTTATTGATGGCTCAGACAAAACAGTCAATATTAAGTCATATAAAGAGGCAATCCATGATGACTTCAGCAAGCTCTCAAAATGAAGAATCTAGAAATTTTCCAGAGGTGGAAAATTACTTGGAGTTACTGGAGGCAGAATACAAAAGATTAATATATAAAACTCTTCAAGAAATTAGGACGGAAATTAAGCAAAACGCAGAACACGCAATAGAGGAAACTAAAAAGATTAGAGAAGAGAATAATGACAAATTTAACAGGCTGCAAGAATTCATAGAGAGACAGCAATCAGAAATCCAGAAGATTAACAACAAAATTTCAGAATTAGACAACTCAATAGAAAGTTGTAGGAGCAGGATTGAGGCAATGGAAGTCACGATTAGTAAGTCTGAAGATAAAGCACTTGACACCAACTTATTTGAGGAAAAATTAGATAAAAGGATTATAAAAATGAAGAAACCCTAAGCATTTAGTGGGACTCTATCACGAGGAATTACCTATGCGTGCTTGGAATACCAGAACAGAGGAGGAAAACAGAAAATACAGAGAGAATTGCTGAAGATGTGTTGGCAGAAAACTTCCCTGATATCGTGAAAGATGACAAGATATCTATCCAAGATGCTCATTGAACTCCACATAACGTAGATCCCAAAAGAAAGTCAAGAAGACATATTAAAATCAAACTTGCAAAAACAAAAGATAAATAGAGAAAATTTTAAGAGCCGCTAGGGATAAAGGAAAAGTCCTCTACAAAGAAGAGTCAATAAGAGTAAGCTCAGACTACTCATCAGAAACCATGGAGGGAAGAAGGCAATGGGATGACATATATAAAGCCTTGAAGGAAAAACACTGCCAGACAAGAATTATATATCCAGCAAAACTGTCTCTCAAATCTGATGGCGAAATTAGGGCATTTCCAGATAACAGAAGTTTAGGGAATTTGCAAAAACCAAACCAAAATTACAAGAAATACTAAAGGAAGTCTTCCATTTAGAAAATCAGAAACATCAGAAAACAACTCAAGAGTAGAACGCAAGACACAGCAACCAGATATCAACCCAGATAGGGAAGTCACAAAAGTAAATTAAAGCTAAAACACTGAAAATAGGGAAACAGATGTCAGTATGTAAAAGATGACAACATTAAAACAAAAAAGAAGGACTTAACAAAAAAGTAGACATAGATTTTTCATACAGAGAGGAAGTCAAGGTGATATAAATAAAAGACTGGTTTAAACTTAGAAAAATAGGGGTAAATATTAAGGTAATCACAAAGGAAACTAACAGTCCTACAAGTCAAAATAAAAAAAACTATAAAAATATAAAGACTCAGCAAACACAAAATCAACAACAATGAAAAAGATGAAAAGAAAATACATAAATAAAAATGACTCAGCATAGAAAATTAAGTGGAACAAAGAACCTGTGAACAACACACAAAAAAAGACAACAAAATGACAGCACTAAACTCATACCTATCAATAATTATGCTGAATGTAAACGGACTAAATGCACCAATAAAGAGACACAAAGTGGCAGATTGGATGAAAAAACACAATCCCTCTACATGCTGCCTGCAAAAGATACACCTTAGACTTAAAGACACAAACAAACTAAAACTCAAAGGATGGAAAAAAATATATCAAGCAAACAATACTCAACAAAGAGCAGGAGTGGCAACATGAATCTCTGACAAAATAAACTTTAAAGTAAAATCCACTGCAAAGGATAAGGAAGGACGTTATATAATGATTAAAGGATCAATACACCAAGAGGGCACAACTATAATAAATATTTACACACTCAACGACAGGCTTCCAAAATACAGAAAACAAACTTGCACAGCACTGAAAAAAGAGAGACAGCTCCACAATAGTAGTGGGAGACTTCAACATACCACTTTCAGTGAAGGACAGAACATTCAGAAAGAAGCTCAACAAACACACGGAAGAGCTAAATGCTACAATCAAACAACTTGATCTCATGGACGTATACTGAACACTCCACCCAAGAGCAGCCAAGTATACTTTCTTTTCCAATGCACAT
>NW_004444281.1:559547-577840 GCF_000243295.1 Trichechus manatus latirostris | reverse complement strand
TAATAGAAGATTTCAGCAAAGTTTCAGGATACAAGATAAACATACAAAAATCAGTTGGATTCCTTTACACCAACAAAGAGAACCTCAAAGATGAAATCACCAGATCAATACCATTGACAATAGCCCCCAAGAAGATAAGATACTTAGGAATAAATCTAACGAGACACAGAAAAGATCTATGCAATGAAAACTACAAGACACTACTGCAAGAAAAAAAAAGAAACCTACATAAGTGGAAAAACATACCTTGCTCATGGTAGGTAGACTCAACGTAGTGAAAATGTCAATTCTACTCAAAGCGATCTACAGATACAATGCAATCCTGATCCAAATTCCACCAGCATTTTTTAATGAGATGGAGAAACAAATCACCAACTTCATATGGAAAGGGAAGAGTCCCCGAATAAGTAAAGCGTCACTCAAGAAGAAGAACAAAGTGGGAAGCCTCACACTACCTAATTTTAGAACCTATTATACTGCCACTGCAGTCAGAACAGCCTGTTACTGGTACAACAACAGATACATAGATCAATGGAACAGAATTAAGAATCCAGACATAAATTCATCCACCTATGAGCAGCTGATATTTGACAAAGGCCCAAAGTCTGTTAATTAGGGAAAAGACAGTCTCTTTAACATATGGTGCTGGCATAACTGGATATCCATCAGCAAAAAACTGAAACAAGACCTCATACCTCACACCATGCACAAAAACTAACTCAAAATGGATCAAAGACTTAAATATAAAATCAAAAACAATAAAGATCATGGAATAAAAAATAGGGACAATGCTAGGAGGCCTAATACATGGCATAAACACAGTAAGAACCTTAAATAACAATGCACAACCACCAGAAGAGAGAATAGATCACTGGGAGCTTCTAAAAGTCAAACACTTGTGCTTATCAAAAGACTTCACCAAAGGAGTCAAAAGACAACCTACAAACTGGGAAAAAAATTTGGCTACGACAAATCCTGTCAGCGTCTAATCTTTAAAATCTACAAGATACTGCAAAACCTCAACAACAGAAAGACAAATAACCCAATTAAAAACAGGACACAGGATATGAACAGGCACTTCACCAAAGAAGACATTCAGGCAGCTAACAGACACACGAAGAAATGCTCACGATCATTAGCCATTAGATCAAAACTACAATGAGATATCATCTCACCATGGCAAGGTTAGCCTTAATCCAAAAAACGCAAAATAATAAATGCTGGAGAGATTGTGGAGAGACTGGAAAACTTATACACTGTTGGTGGGAATGTAAAATGGTACAACCACTTTGGAAATCGATTTGGCGCTTCCTTAAAAAGCTAGAAATAGAAGTACCATAGGATCCAGCTATCCTGCTCCTTGGAAGATATCCTAGAGAAATAAAAGCTGTCACAGGAATAGATATATGCCCACCCATGTTCATTGCAGCACTGTTCACAATAGCAAAAAGATGGAAACAACCTAGGTACCCATCAATGGGTGAATGGATAAACAAATTATGGTATATCCACACAATGGAATACTACACAATGATATAAAGAACAAGGATGAAGCCGTGAAACATCTTATAACATGGAGGAAGCTGTAGGTCATTATGATGAGTGAATTTAGTCAGTCACAGAAGGGACAAATATTGTATAAGACCACTATTATAAGAACTCAAGAAGAGGTTTAAACACAGAAGAAACATTCTTTGATGGTTAGGGGGTGGGGAGGGATGGTGAGGGTTATTTACTAACTAGATAGTAGATAAGAATTATCTTAGGTGAAGAGAAGGACAGCACGCACTACAGGGGAAGTCAGCACAACTGGACTAAACCAAAGCTAAGAAGTTTCCTGAATACATTCAAACACTTTGAAGGGCAGAGTAGCAGGGATGAGGGTCTGGGGACCATGGTTTCAGGGGATATCAAGGTCAATTGGCATAACAAAGTTTATTAAGGAAATGTTCTGCATCCTTCTTTGGTGAGTGGCGTCTGGGGTCTTAAAAGCTTGCAGGCGGCCATCTAAGATGCATCAATTGGTCCCAACCACCTGGAATAAAGGAGCATGAAGAACACCAAAGACACAAGGAAAGTATTAGCCTAAGAGACAGAAAGGGCCACATAAACCAGAGACCTCATCAGCCTGAGACCAGAAGAACTAGATAGTGCCCAGCTACCACCAATGACCGCCCTGACAGGGAACACAACAGAGAGTCCCGGATGGAGCATGAGAAAGGTGAGGTGCAGAACTCAAATTCTAGTAAGAAGACCAGACTTAATGGTCTGACTGAGACTGGAGGAACCCCGGAAAGCATCGTCCCTGGATTCTCTATCAGCCCAGAACTAAAACAATTTCTGAGGCCAACTCTTCAGAGAGGGATTGAACTGGACTGTGGGACATAAAGTGATACTCAGAGGAGTGTGCCTCTTAGCTCAAGTAGATAGAAGAGACTACATGGGCAGCTTCTGTCCGGAGGTGAGATGGGAAGGCAGAGAGGGTTAGGAGCTGGTGAAATCGACACAGGGAATCAGGGGTGGAAAGGAGGAGTGTGCTGTCACAGTAAGAGGAGAGTAATTAGAGTCACATAACAATGTATGTATAAGTTTTTGTATGGAAAAAATAATAATTAAAAAAAAGTGGTTCTCTTTCTTTTCTTTTCTGATACACAAGACAGCTCAAGCACAATCTTTGACCAACATTCCCTGTCACTGGGATGTAGTCAAAGAAGAACCCCTGAAAAGAGCTGTGGAGAGGGAAAGTGTCATCTGTGCTGGATACTTTCATCTCAGGATATGGAGTGCTGTTTGGTTGTTGGAAGAGCTGACTTCTCACCCCCCACCTCTCACCCCTATTCTTGGACAGAGAGAACCTAATTTTTAGGGTGAAAGGAAGACTTTTCCTCTACTTGGGATTGAGGTTAATGGTGGCCTTTGAAATATTTGAAGAGATGAAGTAAGAAAGAAATAAATCTGGGAAAACAAGGAACACTGACGAAGGACACCTTGAGAGACAGTGCACAAGACAATTTGTGGATCTGAGATCTCTGAGTAGAAGGGTCTCAGGAGAGGAACAGCAAGAGCCAGAGAGTCAGAAATAAAAGTTATAACACCCAGAGGAATTATTAGAGAAACGCTGCGTCAGAAGAATGGGAGTAAAAAGCTTTGGGAAGTCCTTACTGAAGGAAGTGTGTACCCCTCTGCCTTGGACCCCATGATCATAGCACCTGAGAGTCCAAATCAAAACTTTCAGAATCTTTAGGAACTTCGAAGGAACTTGTTTGCAATGTCTATGTTATTTTAGGCATAATTCCATTTCTTATGTACACAGTATTACATGTGTATCCACAATGAAGAAATTGTGTGCACCAGAAATAAACCCCTTTAAAACTGAAAAAACAAAAATTTCAGAAACACTTGCCAATTTTTTAAACAAATTCCACATACAGAACTGAAGATACACTTTTCCTCTTTGCAGAAGCAGCTGAAATTTGATTCAAATATGGAAGTAAAAAAAAATCCCAGCACCTGAAAACATCTTATATCTCCTTTATTGTGAAACACATACCAAAAAAGAAGGTCAGAGAGTGGAGTTTTGACTTTAAATCAATTTCAACTCTTAAACGATATCATGGAACTGAAAATTCTACCTTCTGGTTTGAAACTTTTTTTAGAGTGGGAGAAATCATAGGATGCCTGAAATGTCACACAGGAAGAAAGGAAAAATAATTCCTATCAAATAATTTTGTAATATTAATAGATTTTTCTCCATTTAGTCTCCCCGTTTAGACTTAAGGGACAGTATGTGGCAGAGGACAGACAGTAGTGCCATGTGAGGCTTTTTGTTGCCAGTTTCGAAAATCTGTAGGTGAAATAGAAGTTTTGCTGAAGAGTTAGGAAAGATCAAAAGTTTTGTTAAAGAGGCAGATTGACTTAGGAAACAGAGACCAAGACTAGGATAAAGGAAATACCTTTTTGTCTAAGATAAAGGCAAAGAGGTCTCAGGGCTCATAAGAATAAGAACATGCACATTACTTGGTAGAATTTCCCCCTGGTGGCCAAACAAGTGCTATCCCAGATATTGGGCCATAACCTCTGCGAATAATTCTGTGCCTGTGGCAGAACATAGCAGGGAAGCTTCAGATCAGGGTTTCTCAGTCTTAGCATTATTGACATTTTGGGGTAGATTAATTCTATTTTAGGAGTCTGTCCTACACATTGGAGAATATTTAACATCATCCTTGGCCTCTAACCACTAGATGTATCACCATCCCCAAATGTGATGATTAAAAATGTCTCTAGGCATTGACAAATGTCCCTCGCTGGGCAAATTCATCCCTGGTTGAGAACCTCTGCTGTACATGCTTCATTCATGAAAGTTATGCTGGTTAAGCAGGCGATGCCTCAGCAATAACTTGAAAGAACAGAAACAAAATGACCAGAGTCCTGTAACTCCCTAAGCTTTTGTTCTGCTAAAGGTTCCAAAAGTTTGGAATGGTCTTTGGGGAATAAGAAGCCAAAGAATGACCAAAATTACTGCTGGCCTGGCAGAATGAAAGATCTGAATGAAAGAGCAAAATGAAAGTACCTAAAATAAAATTATAGAAGATAAAGAAAGTTATACTCCATGCTCCTAGAATTGGTGGATTGGAATTCATACTCACTATAGATAGGGTCTCTATGAGCCAGAATCCACTCGATAGCAATGGGTTTATATTTCCTTTGACCTGGCATACTTCCTGGAGTCCTGGTGGCACAGTGGCTGAGAACTACATCTGCTAACCAATAGGTTGGCAGTTTAAATCCATTAGTTGCTTCTTGAAACCCTATGGGGCAGTTCTACTCTGTCCTATGGGTCCCTGTGATTCAGAATAGACTTGATGGAAGCAGGTTTGGTTTGGTTTGATCTGGCATATTTCCTGAACTGTTACTCCAACCTAATCATCTAGAATCTACAATTGTTTCCTACATATTGCCGGTCCTGCACATCTTGCCTGTCGCTCTCCACACCTTTCCTCCTCTTACCATCTCCCTCCTCTGCCCCAGACAGGCACTCATAGATCCTCTGCAGTCAAAGTTCTATCAGGGCAATTGTAGAGATACACACTGTCTGAGACTTAGCAGAGCTGGAGCCTAGTCTTACCTCTAAGACTTCAAGTAAATCTCTGAATGGCCCTGAAGCTGAGCAACATTCTAAGATGGATATAAGCTTCTTATTTATTTCTCAGGGTTGTTGTGAGGCTACAATATTACTAATGAAAATATTCTAATATTGTAAGCTATGATCCAAATTGTAGACAATGTGGTACTCCTTACAGTGAAGTGTATTTTAATTATACATGTGTTGAAATTAGGTTTAGAAGTAACTTAATTGATGTGGTCATTTTCTGACACTAAATCCTGGAGAAAGATAACGTAAGTAAGAAAGATAACTTCCTTATTAAACATCCTTGCTCGACAGAGCCAAGATTTCAGAATTCAGGAAGACAGAGACTAGGGCATTGGAATACACTGAGTCTGGGTTTATTCAGAAACATGTATGGAGGCAGAACTGCCAGGCCTGTGCTCCGGGGAAGGGCGAGGAGCAGGTCCTTAGTCTCATTTCAATTATCTTGCTTTGCTGGAGTAGACACACAGATTCAGTCACTGCTTGCAAAACAATTCTGCCCTGGTGGCACAGTGGTTAAGAGCTATGGTGAGCTATGGCTGCTAACCAAAAGATGGGCAATTCAAATCCAGCATACACTCTTTGGAAACCTTATGGGGCAGTTCTGTTCTGTCCTGTAAGGTTGCTATGAGGCAGAATTGACTCTACTGCGGCGGGTTTGTTTTTGTTTTTTTGCTCTATGTCACAATAAGCCCTGGTGGCTCAATGGTTAAGCGCTGGACTACTAACTCAAACGTTGGTAATTTGACCCCACCAGCAGTTCCTCAGGAGAAAAGCCCAGGCAATCTGCTCTGGTAAGGATTATTACAGTTTAGGAAACTCTATGGGGCAGTTCTACTGTCTTACAGGGTCGCTATGAGTCAGAATCTACTCCACTGCACACAACAACAATTCTATGTCTTTACTCCCTTCCCAAATTCATTATATTTCTTTCTATCAGGGTCTTGCAGTTCATTCTGATGGTAGAAGGATTATTAAGGTTAAACATTATATGTTCAAAGTAGGTCCGGGAAAACTGTATAGGGGTGGATTTTAAAGGTTGCTTTCTGTTCCACCCACCCCATACTTTTTAGATAACAAATAAAAATCTCCATGACTGGAATTCATATTTAAGGACCACAAATCTAAATTACAAAACTGAAAGGAGAGCTGATTCATAGGCTTTATATTCATAACTATAACTAAGGTTAAGCTCCAAAAACTGTTTTCAATTGCAGCACGTATTTATATCTATGAGTTTACAGTGGTTCTCAAAAGGTTTATCCCAATTTAAGTCATTTAAAAATGGATTAATTTTGCATCTTAGATATTGTTTCACCCCAAAACCTTTGACATGATAGAAATGGATATGTGTGGTTAGTATAAGGTGGAGGAAATTTCCAAAGCCTAGATATCAATGCTTACATAATTGATTGTTCTCTCAGTGCATCTCATTATTATAATAAGCCTTAATTAAGACTGAGATAATTTGAAGGAGGCCAGCTAATCATCTAGTTTTGAAGGGATGCAAAGAGAGGAAAGTTGTGCCTCAAGGGATAGATTTTCTGCACAGGGACCCCTCTCCCCTGTCAAGCCTCAAAGTTACAGCAGTCTTGGTAGCAGTGTAAGTTCACCGTGACATCTGGAAATCTAAAAGGAATAAATTTGGACTGGGAAGCCCTGTAGGAAAGACTAGTCTAGAGCCATCTGCATATTACTGCCCAGGTAAGTACATATGATAAATGCAGCACTGACTTCCATGGGTTGAGGACATAATGGCTGCCTTGTCTTGTGGGTTTAACTCTATTCTGGAGGGAGAAGTGGAGTGAGGTGAGGCAGTGAAAATGAGTGCATTGAGCTCTTTTTTTATTACCTATGAAAAAACAATGCTCAGGGTCAAGAGAGATGTTAAGATGTTAACATTTCCAAGTGAAATGGCAGAAATGTTTGTCTTTGAGTTCAAGATATCTCTCCAGAGTGAGGAATCGTCTGTTTGCTGTGCTTGTAAACTGTCCTCTTTGCTCTTTTCCAGAAACGAAAATAGTACCCAATAAAACTGATCATAGTTGCTTTTTAAACCAAAATAACCAAGCCAAATGGGTTGTCGTCAAGTCAATTCAAACTCATAGCAACCCTACAGGCCAGGGTAGACCTGCCCCGTAGGGTTTCCAAGGAGCAGCTAGTGGATTTGAACTGATAACCTTTCAATTAGTAGGCAAAGCTTAACTTCTGGGCCACCAGGGCTCTAGTTGCTTTTGGTAAGTGCTAAATCTTTATTTGCTAGACACTGAGTTCTCACCTATTTGGCAGAGGACAATGCAGAAGTAAACGGAAGGCAAAGTGCCAAATCTCAAACAGAGTCAGATCAAACAAGGAATGCAAATCAATTTGTCTAATTTGAAAGCCCACTCTCCTATGAATCTTCAACTGCCTTGTGAACTGACAGTACTGGGTTCTCTTGTTTACAATTTAAAACAGAATCATAACAAATGAAACTCATGATCCATGAGTATAACTATAAAAAAGGAATTCTATTTCCTTTTGATTTTTCAATGGCCCAAAAGGAAATTCAGGGAGTTCAGTAACTTTTCTGTTTATTCTTAGCCCATACAAAAATCCTACCATCACTTTAAGTTGTAAACTGTCTTAATTGAGAAATTCAGTATTTCCCTTTTCTTGCTAATGAGAATCAGTGAACATATATAAAGGGATGTGTTCTTTTCATAACTCTTCCTCCACTCTTTAGCTCTAATTCCTGCCCGTTCCTGGTTTGTGCAGGTAGGGTGGGAAAGTAAGAAGCCTAAAACTCATTTACTTGCCTGAAATCCTTGAAATATTGCTTCCTACTCTCTGGGCCTAGTATATGTTTAAAGCTCACACTTTACAGTTCTCTAGAAATTACTTTTCAATTATTAATACAGCCAAGCCAGCTTTCTCAAGCTTAGTATTTGCTTGACATGTTCTTTTCCATCCTCTTATGTTTAACTTTTACGTGTCTTTATGTTTGAAGTGTGTTTCTTATTACCAGAGAAAAGTTGGGAACTGATTTTTAATCTGTTCTGAAGCTCTCTGTAATTAAATGGGTATTTGGTTCATTTAAATTCAATATGATTATTGATCCACTGGGATTTAAATCTACCATTTAAATTTTTCTTTTCTATTTATCCTGTCTATTCTTTGTTGTTCCGTTACTGCTCTGTGTGTGTGTGTGTATGTGAATTGAGTATCTGATGGATTCCATTTTAACTCCTCCACTGACTTTTTATTTTTAATGGCTTTAATGAAGTATATCACACATCATACGATTCATTCGTTTAAAGTGTACAAATCAAAGATTTTATTTTATTCATTGTGGAATGAAAAAACTTGGTTTGGCCCTTTGACTCTGGTTTCTGAAAATAACTAGAGCAATTAAGAAGATTTTGTTTTCTAAAATAGCCAGGTAAGGCGAGGTCACACCTGGCAAACTAATTTCAGGGAGAGAGGGGGCATGATGCAGTCATGCACATTTATTGATTAAATCAGTCATAACTATACATTAAGGCCAAAGTCATGCATATTCATTGAGATCCCAATGAATAGGGAACCCAGGACTTTGGAGGGCTGTTTTTGAGGTCTCCTGGATTGGTAAGAACATCTGTTCATGGATCAGGGAGCAGCATGTCCCTGGGTACAATGTAGGCCCCCTGGCAGGAACTCTTCCAGATTTTGCCTAATGTGTCTCTATGCCTGTATCCTTGCTGGCCATAATAAATGGGCAACTGCAAGTATAGGTAACAGTGAGCCATTATAGAGAATTTAAGGCACCCTGGTGGCACAATGGTTAAGTGCTCAGCTGTTAACTGAAACATTGGTGGTCCAAACCCACCAGCCACTCCATGGGAGAAAGATGTGCAGTCTGTTTCCGAAAAAGATTACAGCCTAGGAAACTCTGTGGGCTAGTCCTACTATCACATGAGATTGTTATGAGTTGGAATCGAGTTTGGATATAGCAAATTGTCTTAGTTATCTAGTGCTACTATAACAGAAATATCACAGGTGGATAGCTTTAACAAACAGAAGTTTATTCTCTCACAGTCTAGTAGGCTAGAAGTCTGAATTCAGGGTGCCAGCTCCAAGGGAAGGCTTTTTCTCTCTTTTGGCTCTGGAGGAAGGTCCTTGTCATCAATCTTCCCCTGTCTAGGAGCTTCTCAGAGCAGGAACCCTGGGTCCAAAGGATGAGCTCTGCTCCCAGTGCTACTTTCTTGCTGGTATGACGTCCCTCTGTCTCTCTGTTTCTTCTCTCTTGTATATTCTCAAAAAAGATTGATTTAAGACACAACCTAATCCTGTAAATTGAGTCCTTCCTCATTAACATATCTGCATCTAATCCTGCCTCATTAACATCATAGAGGTAGGATTTACAACACATAGGAAAATCTCATCAGATGACAAAATGGTGGGCAATACATAATTTGACACACATATTTAGGGGACACAATTCAATCCATAACAAGAATTAATGAACCCATGGGGTCCATGAGTAACAGAGGCTGGCAGTACAGAGTTAATCTGTGTAGACCCAGCTTTGGGTGGCTGGGTGATAGGAAAAAGCTTTATGGGCAGTTGATGAAGAAGGACCTAGTCCCAGGGCATGAAAAAAGAGCGAGAGAGAGAACAGCTGATCTGGTAGTACATGTAGTTGTGCAGACTCTTGAGCCTAAAGCTACTCCCCAGTGACTTGGCCTCAGGTGACCAGCAATGTTTTGATCCAGCTCAGGATAGTCAGGGATGAGGTCTAATCTGACTCTGGGTGATTAGGGTTAGAGAGAGGAATTGCCGAGGTAGTGGCTGGTGACGAAGAGTAGAAATGTGGAAAGGTGAGGCCAGCATCCACTTCCAGCTGGGAATTGGATTCATACCAATCTTTGCTACACAGTTAGTGATAAAGGTGGGGTTTGCTCACCTTGCCCCTTTGTTAGCTAGCATTGTATTCATATAATTGGGTAAACATCACCACAATCTAATTTTAGAACATTTTCATCACCCCAAAAAGAAACCCTGTACACATTAGCTCTCCTCCCTATCCTCCACTCTGCCCCTGCTGTAGGCAACCACTAATCTCATTTCTGTCTTTATAAATTTGCATGTTCTGGACATTTCCTATAAATGGTATCACACAATACAGGGTGTTTTGAAACTGGCATCTTACACTTAGAATAATGTTTTCAAGATTTATCCATGTTGTAGCATGTATTTCATACCTCAGTCCTTTTTATTGCTCAACATTGCATTTATGGATATACCAGATTTTGTTTATCCATGCCTCAGCTGATGAACATTTGGGTTGTTTACACATTTTGGCTATTATAAATAATACTGCTGTGAACATTTGTGTACAAGTTTTTGTGTGAATCTGTGTTTTCTTCTCTCTAAGGTATATACCTAAGAGTGGAATCGCTGGATCTTATAGTAAATCTATGTTTAATCTTTTGAGGAACTGCCAGACTGTTTTCCAAAGTAGGTGCACCATTTTACATTCCCACCAGCAGTGCATGATTGTTCCAAGTTCTCATCCTCACCAACACTTGTTGTTATCTGACTTTTTAATTCTAGCCATCCTAGTGGGTATAAAGAGTCCCCGGGTGGGGCAAGAAGTTTACATGCTCTGCTGTTAACGGAAAGGTTGGAGGTTCAATTCCATCTAAAGGTTCCTTGGAAGAAGGGCCTGGCAATCTACTTACAAAAAAAACAGCTGCTGAAAACCCTATGTTGCACAGTTCTACTCTCAGACATATAGGCTTTCCGTGAGTTGGAATCAACTCCACAGCAACTGGTTTGGTTTTTGTTTTGTTTTGTTTTTTAAGTGGATATGAAACATTAACACATTGTGGTTTTGATTTGTATTTCCCTGATGACTAATGATGTTGAGCATTTTTTCGTGTGTTTATTGGCCATTTGTCTATCATTGTCATGGATTGAATTGTGTCCCCAAAAAATACCTGTCAACTTGGTTAGGTCATGATTCCCAGTATTGCGTGATTATCTATCATTTTATCATCTGATGTGATTTCCCTTTGTGTTGTAAATGCTATCATTATTATGTAATAAGATGGCTTAGAGGCAGTTATCTTGATGAGGTCTACAAGATTAGGTACTGTCTTAAGCAAATCTGTTTTGGGATATAAAAGAGAGAAGTGAGCAGAAAGACGTGGGACCTCATACCACCAAGAAAGCAGTGCCAAGAGCAAAGTGCATCCTTTGGACCCAAGGTTCCTGTGTGGAGAAGCTCCTAGTCCAAGGGAAGACTGATGACAAGGGCCTTCTCTGGAGCCGGCGCCCTTAATTTGGATTTATAACCTACGAGACTGTGAGAGCATAAATTTCTCTTTGTTAAAGCCATCCACTTGTGGTATTTCTGTTATAGCAGCACTAGATGACTAAGACAGTGGCGCAGAAAAGGAGGTTGAAAATTCCTGGAACTGACAGTGTTGGAGCTGGGCTGTCCTTTTCAAGCCAGAACTTACTTGATTTTGATGGATGAATCCAACACATGATCTCCTCACTGCAGACTGTGAAGAGAGCTCTGGACAGGACTTGGGACCTGCCTGGGATTTCTAACTTCACCCATGTGGAGAAGATGAAGGCCTATCACAGAAGGGCAGAGCCAGTGAAAGTGTAGATGAGCATTAAAATGGGATATGGTCCAATTATCCTACATTTCATACAAAAGGGCACTGACTGGGAAAAAAAAAAAAAAGTAAATCAGCTAGATTTCCTCAGTTCTTTTGGGATTTCTCCCTTTTCTTAAATACCCACACAAGTCCAGCCTCCTTGCCTTTTCTTCGTATTCCCTCCACCTCATGCCCTAAACAAATATTCTCCAGGTCTCACACTGACTTTGCATTCCTCACCAGAGAGGAGTGAGCTTTCTTTCACCTAATTTCTACTTCTTGACTGGACAACTTACTAGTACACAGTCTCTAAACTGGAAGATTTCTGGATGGCACAAACAGTTTACTCTTGACTCCAATCTAAAGATTGTCGGTTCAAACCCACCCAGTGGTGCACCAGAAGGAAGGTCAGATGATCTCTTTGGTAAAGATTACAGCCAAGAAAAACCTGGTGGAGCAGTTCCACTCTGTAACACATGGTGTCGCCACAAGTCGGACTTGACAGCAATAGGATTTTTAGAGGACAATAGCCCTGACCTCTTAATCTCCCACCACATTTAGCACAGTGCTTTACATGTAGGAGGATCTCAGTGAATATGTGCTAAAAGCAAGGAAAACAAACAAAAAACACATGCTAAATACAAGGTGATGTCCAGTGAAGCAAAAATTTGCATATGCTCTGAAGCCTAAGGATTCCCCTTAACATCTATACCTTCAAATGACAGACTTTCTTTTCCTTTGGTCTTCTACCGTCAATGTTACCAGCTTACCTGTTCTCTCTTATTTTTTTTTTTAACCCTTTTCCCCCTACTTCCCAGAAATATTCCCTTTCAGCTTTTCATTACACTCTGTTTTCTATAATTCTTTTTCACTCCAAGGGTCATCCTAGCCTTCTCCTCAAGAGTAGAACTTTGTGGTCTCTTCCTGTCTCCCCGTGGCAGGAACATTTAATGACATCATAAGGATGTGAACTCAACCCCACAACAGGAAAATGGGATTCTACCCTGCTGCCTCTGTCATTTAAAAAAGTCCCATCCCCCATACCTCTCCACCCACCAATGCCTTTGTTTCCCTGGGCACAAGTGCCCTTTGCCCTAACTTTAATACTGACTAGGCAGGAGTACTGTATTCCTATATCAGATTGAAGGACATCTGAGAAAGAATATGGGATAATCAGGGCAATAACTGAGAAGATGTAAATGGAAACCTGCTTTGTGTTGAAGGTACAGTGGAACATACTGCACCCTTCACACTCTTCACTGAGTGATGCTGAGATATGTAACACTTTCTGACCCCAAGCTTATTGTCCAGTACACTACTTAGCCAGTGATCAGTACTCGGTACATTTTTGTTGAAGAGAATGAATGAATAAATAAATGAAAATAGTAAGCAGCTGAAAAAGAAGAGGATTACTAAGAACCTCTGTTTAGAGGTTTCTTACATGAAAGCTCTAGAAAAGTAAGGATGAACTTTGTCTATTCTATGCACTGATGTATCTCAAGAACTTAAATATTGTCTGGCACAAAGCAGGTGTTGAATAAGTATTTGTGGAATGAATGAATGACTAATTCAAGAACAAAAGGCTCATCCCCAAGAGGGGGATTATGTCAGTTTCCCTCGACTGACCATTTCTGTTAGATATATACTATGCCAGAATGTTGCTAGGGTTAATTAGGATGATAGAATGTGCACAATATTTCTCACTTAACAGTACAGGTTTACATGTCAGTCAGTTGCACTGTTAAAAGAGGGCAGCATGATAATGCCATTGGCTGGAGAAGTAAGGGGGTATTCATGGCGGGAAATCAGAGGTAATTCAATGAGATAAAGACTACTTTCTGTCAATTATGTGCACAGAGAAACCCAGCCTTGAGACCGAGGGAGAAGATATAAAAAGGTCACATCACTTTAAGTCTCACGATTGGCCGTGAACACATTGAGAAGGTATCATGTTTTCTCCTGAGCTTTGAACTGACCTAGGAAAAGAAAGCAGATGGGCAAATAGATTTCTACTAATATCGAAAAGGAAGAAAGGGAAACTGTGAGTACATTTAGGAAGTAGATGGTTTGCTGTCAACAGTGATCATTACTCTTTCCCTTATATTCTTCCCCTTCGGTTCACACATTAAAAACACAGTTACTTAATCCACACTCCCTTTAAGGCACATACTCCCTTAAAATGAGACCAATCTACTTTGTTTAAAATAGTTTGGAAAAGGAATCAAGCAGGAAGAGGTGGAGTCAGAGATCCTAGATTCAAATCCTGGCTTCACCACTTTATTATTTGGCTAAATCATTTCTTGTCAGGGATTACTGTTAAACTTACTGCATGTAATACCAAATACTTACCATCACCAGATGCAAGCATTTTACATGGACTAACTCATTTGGCCCTCACAATCCTAACATTTAAGTAAAAGATGCTCAATTTAGAGAGAAACAGTGTCTGGTGGTGCAAGTGGTTAATGCTATTGGCTCCTGACCAAGAGGATGGAGGTTGAGCCCACCCAGAGGCACCTCAGAAGAAAGGCTTGGTGATCTACTTCTAAAATATCAACCACTGAAAACCCTATGGAACACAGTTTTACTCTGACGTATATGGGTTTGCTACAAGTCGAAATCAGTGGCATCTGATCTCAACTGGTTTTGAGAAAAACTGTAGCCCACGTTTACATGGTTGTTAAGAAGCAGAGCTGGTAGTTAACCTAGGTCTGAGTCTGGAGCTCTGGTGGTGCAATGGTTAAGAGCTCTGCTGCTAACCAAAAGGTAAGCAGTTTGAATCTACCACCTATTCCTTGGAAACCCTATGGGGCAGTTCTACTCTGCCCTATAGTGTTGCTTTGAGTTGAATCGACTAGACAGCAATGGGTTTTGTTTTGTTTCGTTTTTTTAATAAGAGCATGAAGTTACCAGATCCAGCTGGAAAAAGTGGCCATGAAGCATTACTAGTGATAAGTGAACCTGGAGTTCTTTGTCAAAGAACAAGTGTGACCGATACCATAATTCCAGGTAAATTACAGGATTATCTCCTTATCCAGGGTACAATCTAAGAACGATGTGTCTTTTTAACTAACCATTTGTTTTGGCAACTTCTGTGCATCTACTCCAACATAACTCCCTTAAAAGTTCTATGTATTTTTAGCATATATTTCAATATACTATATATACACAAGGAGTTCTGGTGGCACAGTTGTTAAGAGCTCAGCTGCTAACCAAAGATTGGTGCTCCTCAGAAACCCTATGAGACAGTTCCACTCTGTCCTATAGGATGACTATGAGTCAGGATTGACTTGACGGCGATGGCTTTGGCTACATATATTTCTTACAAGTTACCACAAAAGGACAAGCACATAAATTCTAAACGTTGAGGCAGTTATATTAAACTGCTACACAGAAACATCAGAGCCTTCAGGAAGTAATCAGCCAATAAATATTTTAGGGGCTGAAGATACAGAAGTGAAACAAACAAAGAAAACTAAAAAAAGAGTTCTTAACCACGGGAAATTTAAATTCTAGTTGTTACGATGTCAAGGTGCGATAGAGTTGGTTCCGACTCATAGCACCCCTACGTACAACAGAAAGAAACACTGCCCAGCCCTGCACCATTCTCACAATTGTTGCTATCTTCGAGACCATTGTTGAAACCACTGGGTCAATCCATTTCATTGACAGTCTTCCTTTTTTTGCTGACCCTCTGCTTTACTAAGCATGATGTCCTTCTCCAGGGACTAGTCCCTCCTAATACAACGTACAAACTATGTGAGATGAAGTCTTGCCATAGTTGCTTCTAAGGAGCATTCTGGCTGTACTTTTTCGAAGACAGATTTGTTTGTTTTTCTGGCAGTCCATGGTATATTCAAAATTCTTCGCCAACACCGTAATTCAAAGGCATCAATTCTTTTTCAGTCTTCCTTATTCATTGGCCAGCCTTCTCATGCATATGAGGCAATTGGAAATATCATGTCTTGGGTCAGGTGCACCTCAGTCCTTAAGCTGACATCTTTGCTTTTTAATACCTTAAAGAGGTCTTTTGCAGCAGATTTGCCCAATGCAATACATCGTTTACTACCTTGACTGCTGCTTCCATGGGTGTTGATTGTGGATCCAAGTAAAATGAAATCCTTGACAACTTTGATATTTTCTCCGTTTGTCATGATATTGCTTGTTGGTTCAGTTGTGAAGATTTTTGTTTTCTTTTTAGTTTCTATTTTTTTTTTAATTGTTGTAGTTTAAATGAAGTTTACACTTCAAGTTAGTCTCCCATACAAAATTTTATACATAGATTGTTATGTGACCCCAATTGCTCATCCTATTGGAGGACAGCACTCTCCTCCTTTCCACCTCTGATTCCCCATGTGCATTCAACCAGCTCCTTTCTAACCCTCTCTCCTTCCCATCTCACCTCTGGACAGAAGCTGCCACTTTGGTCTCTTGTACCTACTTGAGCTAAGAGGCACACTCCTCACGAGTATCACTTTATGTCCGACAGTCCAGTCCAATCCCTGTCTAAAGAGTTGGCCTCAGAAATTGTTTTAGTTCTGGGCTGGTAGAGAACCCAGGGGCCATGCTTTCTGGGGCTCCTCCAGTCTCAGTCAGACCATTAAGTCTGGTCTTGTTACTAGAATTTGAGTTCTGCACCCCACCTTTCTCATGCTCCATCTGGGACTCTCTGTTGTGTTCCCTGTCAGGGCGGCCATTGGTGGTAGTCAGGCACCATCTAGTTCTTCTGGTCTCAGGCTGATGCACTTTCTGGTTTATGTGGCCCTTTCTGTCTCTTGGGCTAATTCTTTCCTTGTGTCTTTGGTGTTCTTCATTCTCCTTTACTCCAGGTGGTTGGCACTAATCGATGCATCTTAGATGGCCACTTGCAACCTTTTAAGACCCCAGACACCACTCACCAAAGTACGATGCAGAACATTTTCTTAAGAAGATTTGCTATACCAATTGACCTACATGTCCCTGAAAGCATGGTCCCCAGACCCCTACCCCTGCTACTCTGTCCCTCAAAGTATTTGATTGTATTCAGGAAACTTCTTAGCTTTGGTTTAGTCCAGTTGTGCCGACTTCCCCTGTAGCATGTGCTGTCTTTCTCTTCGCCTAGGATGGTTCTTATCTACTATCTAGTTAGTAAATAACCCTCACCCTCCCTCCCCACCCCCATAACCGTCAAGGAATGTTTTCTTCTGTGTTTAAACCTTTTCTTGAGTTCTTATGATAGTGGTCTTATACAATATTTGTCCTTCTTTGACTGACTAAATTCACTCAGCATAGTAAGTTCCAGTTTCCTCCATGTTTTACAATGTTTCACGGCTTCATCATTGTTCTTTATCGTTTCGTAGTATTCCATTGTGTGGATATACCATAATTTGTTTATCCATTCATCCACTGATGGGCACCTAGGTGGTTTCCATCTTTTTGCTATTGTGAACAGTGCTGCAATGAACATGGGTGTGCATACATCTATTCATGTTTCAGCTCTTATTTCTCTAGGATATATTCCAAGGAGAGGGATAGCTGAATCGTATGGTACTTCTATTTTTAGCTTTTTAAGGAAGCGCCAAATCGATTTCCAAAGTGGTTGCACCATTTTACATTCCCACCAACAGAGTATAAGTGTTCCAGTCTCTCCACAACCTCTCCAACATTTATTATTTTGTGTTTTTTGGATTAAGGCTAGCCTTGCCATGGTGAAATGATATCTAATTGTAGTTTTGATCTGCATTTCTCTAATGGCTAACAATTGTGAGCATTTCTTCATGTGTCTGATAGCAGCCTGAATATCTTCTTTGGTGAAGTACCTGTTCATATCCTTTGCTCATTTTTTAATTGGGTTATTTGTCTTTTTGCTGTTGATGTTTTGCAGTATCTTGTAGATTTTAGAGATTAGATGCTGATAGGATTTGTCATAGCCAAGACTTTTTTCCAGACTGAAGGTTGTCTTTTTACTCTTTTGGTGAAGTCTTTTGATGAGCATAAGTGCTTGCTTTTTACGAGCTCCTATTTATCTAGTCTCTCTTCTGGTGCTTGTGCATTGTTACTTATGGTTCGTATTGTGTTTATGCCATGTATTAGGGCTCCTAGCGTCATCCCTATTTTTTCTTCCACGATCTTTATGGTTTTCGATTTTATATTTAAGTCTTTGATCCATTTTGAGTTAGTTTTTGTGCATGGTGTGAGATATGGGTCTTGTTTCAGATTTTTGCTGATGAATATTCAGTTATGCCGGCACCATTTATTAAAGAAGCTGTCTTTTCCCCCGGTTAATGGATTTTAAGCCTTTGTCAAATATCATCTGCTCTTAGGTGGATGAATTTATGTATGGATTCTCAATTCTGTTTCATTAGTCTGTTGTTGTACCAGTACCAGGCTGTTTCGACTACCATAGCGGTATAATAGGTTCTAAAATCAGGTAGTGTGAGGCCTCCCACTGTGTTCTTCTTCTTGACTAATGCTTTATTTATTCGGGGATTCTTTCCTTTCCATATTAAGTTGGTGATTTGTTTCTCCATCTC
>NW_004444281.1:479915-548577 GCF_000243295.1 Trichechus manatus latirostris | reverse complement strand
ATTCTTACTCCGTTTGGTGTTCGGATGAGTTCTTTATCTCTTCATTTGATGTTCTAGGGTTTCAGGATTGTTGATTCTCTGTTTGGCTTAGTTTTTTGGATCTTTGTTGTGGAGGGACGGCGTGGTGCTTCTGCCTAGACCGCCATCTTGCAGGAGTCCCCTGATGTCTCTTTTTGTGTGATGTTCACAGTTTCTTTGTTTCCCTTAATTTTCTGTGCTGAGTCATTTTTCTTTATGTATTTTTTCCATCTTTTTCATTGTTGTTGATTTTGTGTTTGCTGAGTTGTTATATTTTTATAGTTTTTTATTTTGACTTGTAGGACTGTTAGTTTCCTTTGTGGTTACCTTAATATTTACCCTATTTTTCTAAGTTTATACCAGTCTTTTATTTCTTTATATTACCTTGACTTCCCCTCCATATGAAAAATCTATCTCTGCATTTTTTAAATATGTCTTTTTTGTTTTAATATTGTCCTTTTTTACCTATTGTTATCTCTGTTTCCCTATTTTCAATGTTTTAGCTTTGATGTATTTTCAACTTCCCTATCTGAGTCAATATCTGGTTGCTCTGTCCTGTGTTCTAGTCTTGAGTCGTTATCTGACGTTACTGATTTTCTAACCAGAGGACTCACTTTAGTATTTCTTGTAATTTTGCTTTGGTTTTTGCAAATTCCCTAAACGTTTGTTTGTTTGGAAATGCCCTAATTTTGCCATCATATTTTAGAGACAGTTTTGCTGGATATATAATTCTTGGCTGGCAGTTTTTTTCCTTCAAGGCTTTATATATTTCATCCCATTGCCTTCTTGCCTTCATGGTTTCTGCTGAGTAGACTGAGGTTATTCTAATTGACTCTCCTTTGTAGATGACTTTTCTTTTATCACTAGCTGCTCTTAAAATTCTCTCTTTATCTTTGGTTTTGGTAAGTTTGATTATAATATGTCTTGGTGACTTTCTTTTGGGATCTACCTTCTGTGGGGTTCGATGAGCATCTTGGATAGATATCTTCTTATCTTTCATGATATCAGGGAAATTTTCTGTCAACCAGTCTTCAACAATTTTCTCTGTATTTTCTGTTATCCTCTCCTCCCCCCCCCCTTCTGGTACTCCAATCACTTGTAGGTTATTTGTTTTGATAGAGTCCCACATAACTCTTAAAGTTTCTTCATACTTTTTAATTCTTTTATCTAATTTTTCCTGAAATAAGTTGGTGTCAAGAGCTTTATCTTTAACATCACTAATTTGGACTTCTGTTGCCTCAATTCTGTTTCTGTGACTTTCTGCTGAGTTATCTAATTTTGAATTTTATTGTTAATCTTCTGGATTTCTGATTGCTGTCTCTCTATGGATTCTTACAGCCTATTAAATTTGTCATTATGTTCTTGAATAAATTTTTAAGTTCCGCTATTATTTTGTCTGTATGTTCTTTGACTGTCTCTACGTTTTGAGGAATTTCCTCTCTAATTTCTAAAAGAGTTCTGTATATTAATCTTTTGTATTCTGCCTCTAGTAATTCCAAGAAATTCTCTTCCTCCAGAGCATTTATTGATTCTTTATTTTGGGAGCTTGCTGTAGTCATCATGGACTGCCTGTTTATGATTTGATATTGACTGTTGTCTCTGAGCTATCAGTAAGTTATTATAATTATATGTTTCTTTAGTGCATCCTAGCTTCTTGTTTTGTTTTGTTATGCCCAAATAGGCTGCTCGTGTGCATTAATTTGATTATTGGCACATTTGAAGCTCTAAGGTGCTGTCACCAGGTAGTTATTTCTGTAACTAAGTATGTGCACACAGGAGTCCATTAAATTTTCCTGTATGGATTCAGCTCAGGTGTCCAGGCAGTCGGTCACCAAGTGTGTGATGCAGGCTCTCACCTACAGTCTTAGAGAGGCGGGGGTGATGGGTGTAGGCACAGGTATCTGGCTGCAGTAGGGTGTCATGCACTGAGCAAGGCAGGGGGCTAATGGCTGCCCCTGTGTCTGAAAGGAAAGCATGTCCCTATTCCTTAGAGTGAGTAGGTAGGTGAGTTTTGCAGCCAAACTATGAGCACCCTACTCTGTTGGCTGTAAAGACTCTGGGCACCACTTACTCTTGGACCCCTCTAGCAGGTGACTTGGTGGCGTAGGTAGAGCCACCATTCCTCAAGCCCCTGGTGTGGACTGGTACAGGTGCCTTCTTAAAGGGCAGGGCTGTGTCAAGTGTCACAAATCTGCCACTTCACAGCTGAAATAGTTGAAGTTAGACTTCAGGTGTATATCCTGTTGTACTATGGTAGTGAGGGCTTATGCTATTGAGATGGGTCCACACAAGTTTATACAGGGGTAGAGGTCACTCAAAGTCTGCGGACCCCTTAAGCCTGTGCCTAGCAAAGGAGCTGTGCCAACCCCAAGTTCCTGGCTTAGGGGAGCCAGTAGCTTATTTGTTCCCTCTCCAAGGCCAGGAGAATGGGTCAGGGTGCCTTTTGGGATCTATTTCCGGCCCAGGGGACTCAGAGACTTCTGAAACTGGCCAGACCGGTGCAGAGCTGGGAGGGAGGAGGTAAAAGGGAGAGAGGTTTTTCCCAAATGGGCTTTTTTTGTTTTTAAAATCCCCACGAAAGGCCACACGTATGTACTTATCTTTAGCCACTTAGGACCCGCTTTTCACTGGTTTGGAGTGTCCAAGCAAAATCTCTGCTGCCGGATCTCTCTCGATGTGGAAACTGCCTCCCAAGTGCGCTCGGAGTTGTATGCTTGCTTCACTGTGCACCTCCAAGCCAGTCAGGGCTGAAGAGCTGCAGCTCCAGCCGAGTCTGGTCTGGCACTCCTCACTTCTTCCCAACTGTCTCCCTCTTCCACCGCCACTCAGTCCAATTCCTCAACTTTGCCTTGTTCAGGGCTCCTAGATATTCATATACAATCAAATCACTTGTTTTTCCAAGTCTTTGTTGTAAGAAGGATATGGGAAGTCGTCTGACTTCTGCGCCGTCTTGGCCCCACCTCTTGGATCTTTGTTTTCTTTATGTTGAGTTGTAATCCATACTGAAGGAGGTAGTCTTTGAACTTCATCACTAAGTACTTCAATTCCTCTTCTCTTTCACAAGCAAGGTTGTGTCATCTGCACGGTGCAGGTTGTTAATGAGTCTTCCTCCAATCCTGATGTCTCGTTCTTCTTCATATAGTTCAGCTTCTCAGATTATTTGCTCAGCATACAGATTGAATAAGTATGGTGGAGGGGTACAACCTGATGTACATCTTTCTTGATTTTAAACCATGAGGTATCTCCTTGATCCATTCAAATGACTGCTTCTTTGTCTGTGTAGAGATTCTGCATGAGCACAATTAAGTGTTCTGGAATTCCCATTCTTCACAATGTCATCCATAATTTTTTATGATCCACACAACTGAATGCCTTTGCATAGTTAACAAAACACAGGTAAGCATCTTTCTGGTATTCTCTGCTTTTATCCAAGATCCGTGTGACATCAGCAATGATGTCCCTCATTCCATGTCCTCTTCTGAATCTGGCTTGGATTCCTGGCAGTTTCCTGTTGAAGTACTGCTTCAGCTGTTTTTGAATTATCTTCAGCAAAATTTTACTTGCATGTGAAATTAATGATATTGTAGATAATTTCCACATTTTGTTGGATTACTTTTCTTTGGAATGGGTACAAATATGGATCTCTTCCAGTTGATTGGCCAGGTAGCTGTCTTCCAAATTTCTTGGCATAGACAAGTGAGCACCTCCAGTGCTGCATCCATTTGTTGAAACATCTCAATCGGTATTCTGTCAATTCTTGTAGCCTGTTTTTCACTGATGTCTTCAGTGCAGCTTGGAACTCTTCCTTCAGTACCATACGTTCTTGATCGTATACTACCTCCTGAAATCGTTAAACCTGGACCAAACTTTTCCGTATACTGATTCTGTGTCTTCTTTCCATGTTCTTTTGATGCTTCCTGCATCATTTAACATTTTCCCCATAGAATCCTTCAGTATTACAACTTGAGGCTTGAATTCTTTCTTTAGTTCTTTCAGTCTGACAAATGCTGAGAGTGTTCTTCCCTTTTGGTTTTCTAACTCTAGGTCTTTGCACATTTCCTTACAATACTTTACTTTGTCTTCTGGAGATGCCCTTTGAAATCTTCTGTTTGGCTCTTTTGCTTCATCATTTCTTCTATTCACTTCAGCTCCTCTACTTTCAAAAGCAAGTTTCAGCATCCCTTGTGACATCCATTTTGGTCTTTTGTTTCTTTCCTGCATTTTTAATGATCTTTTGCTTTCTCTCTTGGTCTATAACAGCTACTTCCCATTGCCTACCTTGGAGCTTTACACTTGAATGCAGATGAAGAAAACACTGACTTTTTTTTTTTTTTAATCTTCTGTTTTTAATTTTCTGGTAACATTGGACATCTTTGAAATGTAGGAAATTTAATCTTTTTGTGTTTTACTCATGTATAGTTCCACACATGACAGGTCTGGCAATGTCTTGACCAACATTCCAACAGATTGTACTTAGACAATGAAGGAAAACCAGGGAAGACCAGTGGGAAGGGATCCCCTGGCAGGTGGCAATGCACAAAGAGAAAGAAGATCCTCCCCTTCACTTCCCTTCTAGAACTCTGACATCCTTGCTGTAGCCTTGGCATGGTGCCCACTTTTTTGCACCCAGGAAACTGCTAGATAAAATATAAATTAACTTTTAATAAATTATCCTACCACAATTTTAAAATGTAGTACCTTATAATCCACTAATTCATTTCCTCAAAAGATCAAAGGAACAAAGAAATTTAGGTTTAGTCCATCTTTTTTTATTTGACTGATGATTTAACTTTTTTTCCCAATAGACCAAGCAGATATTGCTATTTTCTGATTAATGAACTACCACACTTATCTTTTCCATTTATTCTTTCTGTTTTCTTCAATACTTTTTTCTTACTTCTTTTGCTACATACACAATTTAATCATTTGTACTCTGAAAGTATTTAAGAGTAGAATCTAAAATCTAAGAAGTACTGTGAAGAATGCTATAAAATTTATCAGCACATCATTTTCATTATTTTCAAAGTAGTCTGATAATGTACTTTATTGATTTTGCTAATGTGTGCATTAAGAATTAATATTTTGTTGATATATAATTTGTGTTTTAAGTTTCTTTGTAATCTGATTTTCTATTTTCATCTTGTTTATATTTTATACATTAATATGTAATATTATATACAAGTACGTATATAATTCTGTAAAAAAGGAATAAAATTTACCACTCTTTGTTTTTTCATTATTAAATTAATTTTTAAAATTTAACTTAGTAGTATGAATAAAAATTCAATGTTAATTATTAGATCTAAAGATTATTATCACATTTAATAAAGCAATTAATATATTATTGAGATTCAAAATACTGAATATAACTTGATTGGTTTATTAATGTCCTATTAAAATTATGTTTTCTAACATCTTTAAATGGAGTAGTGCTAAATGTGAGAGATGCCACACTGTGAAATTATTTCAATTGTAATCCATATCCTGTCTTCATTTTACTCTTTGGAGGACAAAACACACTTGACAGTTTGTCACGTGGCATGAGGAAAATGGATTTGTGCTGGAATTGATGAGTTATACTACTTGTTTTTAATCATTAGAAGCATATTAGATTCCTTTTGCTCACTCTTTTCCCTCTGTTAGACCTAGGATTAAATTGAGAAAACAACATAATTTAGCTTTTCCTTATCAAACTAATCATTCTTGAATTCATATCCATCTCCCTTCAACCTTTTTTTTGTTCTTCCAGAATCCTCCTTTCTCCCAGATGCCCTGATCTAACTCTTGACATTTGGATACATTGGGAGAACAAGAAAGGAAAAGGTTCAGGAAGCATACATCCAAAGAAGGAGATAGACAATACAGCAGTAATTTAGTGATGCTCTTAAATATGGATACATTTTATGTAGAAAATGGAGCCACAGAGGGCATTGATTTAGGTGGAATGGTCAGAAAAAGGCTTCTGAAGAAGTGACTTTTGTGTTGAGACCTGAATGATTGAGAGGGAGGCCGAGTGCCCAGTCTGGAGCAAGAATGGACAAGTTGTCAATGAAGGCTGTCAGCTGGAGTGAGGGCCTCTCTGATGAACCAACCAGCCTATAAACGAACCCACAAAGAAGCCCAGTGACCACCTCTATGGCACTAAGTGTCTGTGTAGCTGAGCCAACTGCGAGCATTTTCCAACCCATTTTCTCTACACTGTATCACTGGCCTGACCAGTGCTTGTTTCTTTGAAGAACCACCCTTTTCCCAGGACCCCTTCATGTCCAGAGCATTATGAAGATACTTTTTGATGGCTCAGGACCCAAGGACTTGAGTCTCAGGTGCTTTGCTCAAGTTGAAGGAGAGGAAAGCTGTGAGCTAGGAGTGAAATGCAAAGACTGCTATGCTCTGCAATAGGAGAACGAGAAGCTTCTCTACCTTCTCTTCACTGTCTTGACCCCCACCAGGATCTGAGAACTAATGGGGACAAAATTGCTTTTCACTATTTTCATTTGGGAGTTTTTTTCTCTTTTCATATTTTGCATATTTCTACCTCTAAAACTAGAGGAAAAGTATCTCAGGTTCTGGCATTGGTGCTGAAAAATTGCATCTATGTTTTCCTTTTTAAAATTTTTCACGCCATTCTAAGGATATAACTCTGGACTGTCATTACAGTGACCTGCAATATCAGTCAGTGACTGTGGGTCAGTGATGGTGGTGTCTGAGACAGACTGTTACACTTCTGTGTTGACCACCTGTTTTGAATTATTCCCCTGCTCCCACTCTTCCCACATGAACTTTCTCTAAAGATTTCACTGGGTGTAAGAATCTTCCTTTCACTGACTCTCTCGATCTTCATGCCTCCTCCCCAGGCCCATCACACTGGGGGTCCACAGCCTCACAAATTGTTTCATTTGTCGAGGCTTTCTAGGGGCCAACCATTAGCTTTCTTGTTTACCAAGCTGTTGTTGTTGTCTGCCTTTAAGTCGATGGTTCATAGCTACCCCATGTGACAGAGTAGAACTGCCCCATAAGCTTTCTACGCTGTAATGTTTATAGGAGTAGATCACCAGGTCTTTCTCCTGCTGAGTTGCGGTTTCCCAGGCTAAAGCCCCACAAAAATGGACTCAAATATTCAGGACAGCTGAGTACCAATGAATGTACTCTGACTTATTCTTATTCCCTGGAACTTACTCCAGGCTACTTGGGGTCCTGTCCCCACCGCTCTTTCCCTGATTTCCTTCATCCTGGTCTTGTTTTCAGCCAGAGGAAAAACTGTAGAATGAGGGCATCAACTGCACTACCTCTAGCTACACCATTTGAGCTAATTCCCCTCATCCACCTCCACTTTCAAGATTTTGGCTCATTTGCAATTCAGATCAACAAATGCCACTCCTTCTCCCACCAGGACTGAAGCCAGCATCCAAATACTGTAAGTGTTTAGCATCTCAGAGACTGCCTTGGGCAAGAATGCGGGAGCAATCTTTGATTTGAGGGGAGGAGGGAGGGCATAAGGAAAATCTGGAGAAGATTGCTGTGGGAAATTTCTTGTATTCATCATAATTTATACTTCCCGATTTCATGGAAGAGAAGAGAGTATGTCCCATCTAGGGGAGGCCACACCAATAACTGCACAGTTATCCCAGAATGTTCTGTGGCACATGCGTTTAAGAAGACTTTGGATTATCAATTGACAGTTGACGTGGTGATGTCTAGGAAATGGTTTGGAGTCCGTGTTTCCATGCTCCACTTTGACCTGACATCTCCCAGTGTGATTAAACTAAAACCATGCCCACTGTGCTAGAGTTGATTCTGATTTATAGCGACCCACCGGACAGAGCGGAACAACCTCATAGGGTTTCCAAAGCTGTAAATCTTTAGAGATGCAGGCTGCCACATCTTTCTCCTGTGTAGTGGCTGGTGGGTTGGTTGGCCGCTAAGCGTGTTAACCACTGCACCACTAGGGCTCCTCCAGTTTGACTAGCTATGTGAAAGTAGAAAACCGTGTTTATGGGGAAACTTGTACATTTATATGTAACTCAGTATAAACACATTTAGTTTAAAATTCCAATAAAATATTCCATCCTTTAGACATGAAAGGGGGATTTGTTTTGTTTTTCATTTGTTGAAAAAATAATTGTTAGAAAGAAATCAACGTTCACCTTTAATCGTTTAAGCTACAACATCTGGAAACAGGTGGGGGCCACACAGTGTTTGGAGAGTTATTTAGTCTACTGCTGCCTGTTCCTCCCAGTTCCTTTCCAACAACACTGTAAATCCTTTGTGCTCCACATTCTCCCTGAGCCACCTCATCTCATCTCCTCCAGGCCAGCAGCAGTGGGATTTCTCCCTGATATCTGGAGGCTGCACATACCTTCTTTGGCTCAGTTATTTCGGAGTATTGTGATAGATTTTATTTCTGACCTTCATCCATACAGAAATCTCACTTTCACTGTGTGATCCTACCATACATGGAGACCTCATCCATTAAATCCCACTTTTACTGAATGAATAAAAGATAAGGTATTTAGATGACTCAAATGAGAGAGTGGTCAACTGAATCTTTGTAACTGGAATGACCTCATAGAAACTTGATCCAGTGCATGATAGGTCTGCAAGACATCCCTCGTCCAAGGGTTGGGGCTGGGAGAAGATATGAGCACATCATGTGTAGATTGATGGCAGGTGTATAATCTAACAGGTGGTCTTTGTGGAACCTCAGGCCTATTAACAGGGCTAGACATCCCTCTGGTTGCAGTTCAACCTTTGTCTCCCTTAAATGCTTGTGCCCCAGCAGGCACTGTTTGCCCTTTCCTCACAAAGGGCTTGAGCAATGGGTAGCTGGGGAAGTGGCTCTGTGGCTAGAGTTGCTTTACTCCAGAACCTGTAGAAGTTTGTGGAGCACTTGAAATTCCACTCCCTTGCCTCCAGGCCATTAAAATCCATGGGAACTAAAGGAAGCTGCGTACCTGGGATTCCCCTTTCCCTTCCCTTATTGAATCTCCCGCTAATCCTCATCCCTACTCTCAACCTTGGGCAGATAGGTGAGAAGTGTTGCCAAGACTAGAAAACACTTTAATTTTGAAAATCTCTTTTATCAAGGTTTCCGTAGCCCTGAGCATATTTAGTTTCTGGCCCTGGACATCCAAATTGTCTTTGTAGGATGAAGACTGCCGTAGGGAGTCGAGAGAGTTTGGACTAAAATTGGGGATAAAGAATACAATGAATTCACGTTTGTCTTTTTTTTTTTTTTTAATAGTGAAGTACAGAGACCACTGAGACAGATATTTCATTTCAAAATCTTGCATATTTTGAATAGGTAATAAAATCGCATAGTTCGATATTCAAGAGGTTTACTAAAGGATGATAGTGAAGAATTTCCCTCCAAGCCGAGTTCCCTGGCATTCAATTCCTTGGCCAAGATGTAAACAATGTTATCAAATGCTTGTGTGTCTTTCCAAAAACTGTTTAAGGAATGTGCAAGAAATGATCTATGTACATAGGTATATTTTTGGTTAACTGCTCCTTGCTGATTAAGTGCAGTGGTTAAGGCAGTTCGCATCCACTAGCCGCTCTTTGGAAACATTATAGGGCAGTTCTACCTTGTTCCACAGGGTCGCTATGAGTTGGAATGGACTCAACAGTAAAGAGTTTGGTTTTTGGGTTTGGCTCTTTGCTATATACTCTTTGGAAAACTTACTTTTAATTAGATCTTGAATCTCTTGGTATTTTGTCTTGTGCCTCCCTTCCCCTTAAGTTGAATAAAGATTCCATCGTTTGGATCTGCCATAATATATTAAACCATTTTCCCATCGAATTGATGAGCCTTTAAGGGGTTTTAAGTCCCCCGGTGTTACAAATAGTGCTGAAATGATTGTCTTCATACATACAATTTTCTGGCATACCCCCAAGAGTACTGTAGGAAGTGGAATTGCTGGGTCAAAGAACATGTGCATTTGTAACTTTGAATTGTAAGCTTAAAGGTCAGAAGGGAGTTCTGCCATTATCCTAATGGACCTGACAAAGATGCTGAACAGATATACTGAGTACCAGCAGTGGACTTAGATGTTTTCATCCCATCATCCCTTCAGCACACATTTGTTAAGGGTTCACCTGAATTGTTAGGCTCTGGGGCACTATATTATTTATTAGTCTTGGGGATTCAGTCACCAGCAAGACAGTATTACATTTTTGTATGAGGAGACAAAGAATAAAAATAAAATACTAAACCAGATGATTTCAGAAATGATGGAAGTAAAACAGTCGATGTGATTCAGGGAAAGGTGTTCAGAGAAGACGACTTTAAGGTGAGCCCAAATAATGGAAAAGTCAGGTACATGAAGACTCTTGAGACTTCCAAGCAGAAGGAATATTATGCAAATGCCCAGAGGCAAAATTAGCTTGGGTTATTGAAGGGGAAAATAAAAAGAAGCTAGTGTTTCTAATTTAGACAGAGAAGTTGAATTGACAGGATTTAGTGAAAAACTGAATGCACATGTTGGTAAGGGATATGAAAGTCCTTGGGTCTCTGTCTTGGGTTATTGCATGGATGATGGTGCTTTTCTCTAAGACTGGAACTACTTTCACTAAAAGCAGGTTTGGGAAGAAAAGTTATTGTGTTATCTTCAAGTCTTCTTAGTCCTGAAATTCTCCTGGGATGTGCAAGTGGAGCTATCATTGAGGGAGTCAGGGATGAAGGGTGGAACTCAGTAGCCGTGGCCCTCCAGAATGCAGATAGGGGTTGCAGTTGAAGGCAGAAGTAATAAACTCTAAAGGAATGCACTGCTTGATATGGTTAACAACTAGAGACATGTGGCTATGGAGTATTTGAAATGTGGCTAGACTATAATTCCATGCTGCAAGTGAAAAATACACATGGTATTTCAAAAACTTAGTATGAAAAAAATTTTAAAAAATACATCTTGAATAATTTCATATAGATCACTCGTTGAAATGATAATTTAATAAATAAAATTTGATATTAAAATTAATTTCACTTGTTTCTGTTTACTTTTTTTTTAATGTGGCTACGAGACCATTTAAAATTGTATGTGTTGCATCCTTATAGCTCTGTTGAGAGGTAATAGTTCAGAACATTCTTGCAAGGAAGGGGTAAAATTTGCAGAAATATTTGCATACAGTATCTGAGTGTCTACAGATACCACAAAGTTAGTTTAAGTAAGAAGGGAGCCAAAGATAGAACCTCAGGGAACATTTATTCTTAAGAGAAAGGTAGAGAAAAAGTGACGACAATGGAGATTGACCAGTTCAAGTAATCATTTTGAAAAAATCCAAAACCTGTTGCCATTGACTCGATTCCGACTCACAGCGACCTTATAGGACAGAGTACAATGTCCCCATAGAGTTTCCAAGGAGCAGCTGGTGAATTGGAACTGCTGACCTTTTGGTTAGCAGCTGAGCTCTTAACCACTGTGTCACCAGGGCTCCCAAAACTACTTGGTGTTGCATAAATCCAGGGAACAGATGATTCTCATGGGGGTTGGGGATGGGGTGAGGAATAATGGTCGTATTTCAAAACTAAGTTAAAAAAATTGTCATTACATTTACAGTTTTAAAGAGCTTACCCTGTGGCCTTGATGAGAACAGTTTTAGGGAAATTTGAGTCTAGGCCTGAGTGTCTAGAAGCGCCAAGCCCGGGGCAGAAGTGGAAAGGACAGGAGGCTGGTACCTGAGGTAGTGGTCTCTGTGGGGAATAGGAATACTGAGACAACAGAGGCGTCCAGGTATCCCAGGCGAGAAACTCCTAGGCTGTCAAAGCAAGAATAGAGTTAAAGTGAGAACAGAGTGCAGAAACCAAGAGGGAGAAGCCAGTTAAAAGTGGAGAATGCGGGCATCGATCCCGCTACCTCTCGCATGCTAAGCGAGCGCTCTACCACGTGAGCTAATTCCCCGATATCTGGCCGCGGTCAAATATGCCACACCCCACCCTCTTTCCTGGTTACCTGGGGCTGCAGAAAACTTCAAGCCACCAAGTCCCAGCCAGGACCGGATTGAGGGCGGAACTTCGCAGACAAAGCCTGGGGAAAAAACTCTATGAGCCAAGAGTGTGAGGAAAAGGGATTACCGGAATGGGTCATGGAGAAAACCTTGCTCCTCCCTCCCAACTGCACTTTCTTTTATCTCCTGAAAGTAAAGAGAGCACATTGTAGCTGTGGAACACTCCCCCCAACCCCGCCACCCCCACCCCCACACACAACTGCCTGGCTCACAGACACTGCTATCCCAGCCTGAAACAGAGAAACAAGTGTAATAAACATGTTTTTCTATTATGTTCTGTTCATGGGGTAACGCTGAGAGGAATCAAGCGGTGCCAGAATGAGGTTTGTGCGATGGAAAAGAGTGGATAGAGGGGCAAACCCTGACGGCCCCAGGACCTTCAGGAGCTCCCGAACCCAGCTCAAGCAGAGACCGAATGTCCCCATCAGCAAGGTGAGCTCTGCTCTGGCCACCTGAGCTGAATGCCACATGAAATGTGCTTAATACAGAAACCTTATGCAGTTTCTTTGAAAGCGGCATAATATCGCAGTTTCAAAAACACGTTTTTAAATGTGGTTCATCTTGAAAGTTAGAGGAAGATCTGGTTCCCGATTTATTTTGAGCACATTTTCGTCAGAATGATCGTTTTAGGGAGGTGAGTAGAAGCGTCAATTGTCACCTTCTTCATAAAGGCATATCTGACCACCCAGATTAATATGCCAGCCCTCACCTTCACACATGGTGATTCCAAATCTCTCTGCTTTGTCTTTCTCCGCAATACCTAGCCAACTGGTAGAGAAGCTGACAGAAGAGAAATTTTCTTCTGCTACCTGCGCATGGGATTGTCAATGTGAATAAGGCAAAAAGTCGGCACACCCTGACTCCTGCTTGTGCCGACTGACACAATTTCCACTGTGTTCCTCATATTTAGTCCCTAAAAGGAGAAAATTTATTTTCCCGCAAAAATATTTTTAAACTTTGGGCTGAAGCCCAAAAACGTGTTTTTGGAAAAGTTATTTTTGACCGCTGTCTTCCTTTTTTGTTTTGTATACAACGTTTTATTTCTTTTCAAACCTAACACGGAACACAGTGGCACTGTTCTCATTAAAGTCAGGTAAATCCGAATACCACTGGGTGACCAAGCAATCAGGAGAGGGAAGGGGAGCATATAAAATTGAAGAATGCAGGCGTAGATCCTGCTACCTCTAGCACGTTAAGCGAGCGCTCTACCATTTGAGCTAACTCCCCTTGCTCTTTCCTTATTGGGTCCATTTTTATATCGGAAACGCGAACGTCTTTCCAATGTCCTACTTTGGTTTTCGGTTAGTTAGAATTCTACGGAAATGTCACGATTACCAGGGCAGAGCTGGGTAGGTCCCAGAGTACAGCTTCTCAAAGACAGCCTCAAAGGAGGAGCACAGTGACCAACCTATGCTCAGAACCGGGAACCTGGGAAAAAGGAAGACTGAGAAAGACCTCTTTAGGAAAGCTCTAGCTCTGATTCAATATCATTCTCCCTACTCTGTCCTATAGGGTCGCTATGAGTTGGAATCCACTAGATTGCACTCAACAGCAACAACATTAGATCAAAGATAAGGGAGCACGTCTCTAATTAGCACAGTTATCCCTAATGCTCTGCTACAGTACATCACCTTTTAATAACACTTTCTGCCCCACCCAACCCCATAAATCTGGAAATAAGCCCCAAGTATCTTTCTATTTATTATTCTTCAAATAATCTTTTTTCTAGTGTCTGTGCTACTAATTGATTTCTCCATTAGGAGGCTTGAAATCTGTTATGTGTTTCTTTCTTGAGTCTAGATTATAACGATTATCCATTGATACCTTCAAGAGCATCCATTTTGGCCTTTTGTTTCTTTCCTGTGTTTTTAATGATCTTTTGCTTTCTCTCTTGGTCTGTAACAGCCACTTCCCATTGACTACCTTGGAGCTTTACACTTGAATGCAGATGAAGAAAACACTGACTTTTTTTTTCAATCATCTTGTTATTAATTTTCAGGCAACACTGGACATCTTTGAAATGTAGTAAATTTAATCTTTTGTGTTTTATCTCCCTGTAGTTCCACACATGACAGGTCTGGCAATGTCTTGACCATCATTCCAACAGATTCTGTTTAGACGATGAAGGAAAACAAGGGAAGAAGGGTGGAAAGGGATCCCCTGCACGTGGCAATGCATAAAGAGAAAGAAGATCCTCCCCTTCACTTCCCTTCCAGAACTCTGCCATCCTTGCCATAGCCTTGGCATGGTGCCTACTTCTCTGCACCCAGTGGAACAGCTAGGTAAAATACAAATTAACATTTTTGTTGTTGTTGTTGTACTTCAAGTGAAGGTTTACAGAACAAATAGTTTCTCATTAAACAGTAGTACACATATTGTTTTATGACATTGGTTAACAACCCCACAACATGTCAACCCTCTCCCTTCTTGACCTTTTTTTTTGTTGAAAATATACATAGCCAAAGATACACCATTTCAAAAATTTCTACATGCACAGTTCAGTGACATCGACTACGCTCTTCCAATTGTTCTGCTAGTCTCACTTTAGATGAGGGTTTACAGAATAAAATAGTTTCTCATTAAACAGTACGTATGTTGCCCTATGGCAATGGTTAACTTCACTACACATTAGCACTGTCCTTACTCAACCTTGGGGTCTCTATCACCAGCTTTCCTGTCCCCTTCTGCCTTCTAGCCTTTGTCGCTGGACTGCTGTGCCTCATTAGTCCCGTTTTGTTTTATGCGGCTGTCCAAACCCCTGCTGAACGGTGAATCTCGGAAATGACTTCACAACTGAGCTAAAAGGGTGTCTGGGGGCCATACTCTCAGGGTTTCTCCAGTCTCCTTTAGGCCAGTGTCTTAGTCATCTAGTGCTGCTACAACAGAAATACCACAAGTGGATGGTTTTAATGAAGAGAAGTTTATTTCCTCACAGTTAAAATAAGCTAAAAGTCCAAATTCAGGGCATCAGCTCCAGGGGAAGGCTTTCTCCCTCTGTCAGCCTTCTTCTCTTCAGTGTTCCCCCGGACTAGGAGCTTCTCTGTGCAGAGACCCTGGCCCGAAGGACGCGCTCTGCTCTCGGCGCTGCTTTCTTGATGGTATGAGGTCCCCCTGTCTCTCTGCTCACTTTTGTCTCTTATATCTCAAGAGATTGCCTCAGGACACAATCCAGTCTTGTAGATCTAGTCCTGCCTTACTAACACAACTGCCACCCAGTCTCCCTCATTAACATCATAGACACAGGTTTACAACATACAGGAAAATCACACAGTACCAGGAATCATGGCCTAGCCAAATTGATACACACATTTTTTGGGGGACATAATTCAAACCACGACAGCCACTAAATCTGGTCTTATTTGTGTGTGTTAGAATCTTGTTCTACATCCTTCTCCAGCTCTGTTCAGAACCCTCTGTTGTGATCCCAGTCAGAGCAGTCAGTGGTGGTAGCTGGGCACCATCTAGCTGCACTGGACTCAATCTGGTGGATGCCTTGGTAGCTCTGGTCCGTTAGTTGTTTGGACTAATCTTTTCCTTGTATCCTGTTCTCTTCATTCTCCCTTGCTCCCAAAGGGATGAGACCGGTGGAGTATCTTAGATGGCTGCTCACAAGCTTTTAAGACCCCAGAAGCTACTCACCAAGGTAGAATGTAGAACATTATAAACTGTGTTATTCCAACTGAGCTAGATGTTCCCCAAGACCATGGTCCCCACAGCCCTCCACCCAGCAATTCAGTCCCTCAGGGAGTTTGGATGTGTCTACGGAGCTTCCATGACCTTTCCTTGTATAAGTTGTGCTGGTTTCCCCACTATTGTGTACTGTCTCACCCTTCACCAAAGATCCCACTTATCTATTGCCTATTCAGTATTTCCCCCCCACCCCTCCCATCTCTGGTAACCAACAAAGATTCTTACTTTTTGTGTGTAAACTTTTTCATGGGTGTTTTCAATAGAGGTCTTATACAATATTTGTCCTTTTGTGATTGACTTATTTCAGTCAGCATAATGTCCTCCAGTTTTGTTCCTCTTACTCTCCTGTGCTGTGTTCCTTTTGCTGTGGATTTTTTTTTCTTTTCTTTTGTTTTTGTAGGTTTTGTTTTTACTGAGACTTTATGTTTTTCCTCTTTCTTTTGATGAGTAGGTTTGTTAGCTTTCTTTGTGTTTACTTGAAATTTGCCCTTATCTGCCTAGATTTGAACCAGTCTATTATTACTTGGTATCACTTGACTTCCTCTCCATTAGAAGGTCCTATATCTACACCGTTTACTCTCTCTTGTATTGTTCTGATGCTGTTGTCATTTACAGATTAACCTCTCTGGTTCCCTTTTGTAATTCTTTTGGTTTTGCATAGTCCTTAAGAGTTCATTTCCTAGGTTGGTATCTAGCTAGTACAATCTTGTGTCCTAGATTCAGCCTGTGGTCTGATATTGTCTGTTCTCAGATTGAAGGACTCCCTTTAAAAAGTCTCATAAGTTTGGTTTGGTTTTTACATAGTTCCTTAATTTCTGTTTATCTGGAAATGACCTAATTTCACCATCATATTTGAACGAGAGTTCTGCAGGATATATTATTCTTGGCTGACAATTTTTTCTTTCAAGGTTTTATATATGTCATCCCAATGCCTTTTTGCCTGCATGTTTTCTGCCGAATAATCCGAGCTTAGTCTTATTGTTTCTCCTCTGTATGTGACGTTTTGTTTTTCTTGAGCTGCTCTCAGGATTCTTTGTTTGTCTTTGGTTTTAGCAAGTGTGATTCTCTTTTGGGGCCTATCCTATATGGGGTTTGTTGAGCTTCTTGGATGGTCAGCTTATCATCTTTCATGATATTGGGAAGTTTTCTGTCAGCAGTTCTTCAATGATCCTCTCTGTGTTTTCTGTTTTCTCCTCCTGTTCTGGAACTCTGATCACTGACAGATATTTGATTTTGATTGTATTCCACATAATTCTCAAGGTCTCTTTATTTTTCTTTGTTCATTTTTCTGAGTTTTCCTCAAACAGAGTGTATCCGAGTGTTTGTCTTCAATTCTGCTGATCCTGTCTTCCACCATTTCAAATCTGCTCCTCAGCCCTTCTATGACACTGTCCATTTCTGGAATCTTATTTATCTTTTGGATTTCTAATTGTCTTTTTTGTATAATTTCCAGTTGTGAATTTATTTTAGCATTTTGTTCCTGCATTATTTTCCTGAATTCTTCCTTTTTTTGCCTGCATTTTCCATGAATTTGTCTGCCTTTTCTATGAATTTATTTTTTCCTCATTTTTGTCTGCTTTCTGCTTCAACTCTTGGATATTTCCGAGTATTAGAGATTTGAATTCCTTATCAGGTAGTTCTAGTGCCTTTTCTTCTACTGGAAAATCATTTGGTGTTTTATATTGGACACCGACTAGAACCATCCTGTCCTATTTTTGTAAATGTTTTGATATTGTCTGCTGTCTTTGGGACATTCAGTAGTTATTTTTCTCTTTTATTAATTGTAGATTTGTTTGTTTTGTCCCTTTTTTTTTTTAATTTGGCTATGTCTGGGCAGGCAGGCTGTATGTTCTTTGTTGTTTGCTCGTCTGTGGGCACGATACCGTTTGCCTCTTTCTCCAATTGGCAGTGTCAGTTGCTCAGATATGGTACAGCAGGGCAGGTCTAGGTGAAGAGGCGTTGTTGGGATGGGTTGTTTGTGGCACTTACTACAGCCACCAGGGCGGGTTGGTAATCAGTTCAGGGCAGGTTCCAGTAGGCCATGCCTTTGCTGCTTGGTGGTGTGATGTTAAGTGCATGCTGCAGGTAGACAGGATGGAGGGGGAAGATTGTGATGTGTGGAGCTAAGATGGATATAGGAGAGAGGAGAGAGGAACAGGAGCCAAAAACATACACACAAACAAAAAAGAATGCTAAGGGAGCCTGCCGTTGGAGTGGAGAGATGAGAGACTATGAAATGGAGAAAAACAAAAAGGAGAAGAAGAAGAAAAAAAAGAAAAGAAAAGAACGAATAAATAAAAATTAGAAAAAAAAAAGAACAGCAAATCTCCCAGGGATACCACTGGTGTGGCTATGAGATCTGGGGAAGTTGTTCCCAGGTGATGCAGTACAGCCTGGCTAGGAGGCATAGAGGTATTCAGCGCCAGGTATCCAGGGGACAGGAAGAGAAGGAAGGTATAAAGAGACTAGAAACTGAGTAATGAAGAAAGACAAAAAGGGAAAAAGAGGGAAACAAAACAAATTAAAAAAAAAAGAACAAGAAAACCCCCAAAAAAAACAGAAAAAAAAAACCTCAAAAAAAGAAAGGCCCTCAGGGATCCCTCTGCACATCTGCTCAAGCTGAGAGGGTAGTTCTCAAGCTGCACAGCACCTCCTGGCCAGAACGGGTTCCCAACCTAAAAAAGAAAAAACAAACAAACAAACAATTGAAAACAAACAAACAAAAAAGCCCTGGGATCCCACCAGCATGGCAGCATGGACCAGGAAGCAGTTCCACACTCAAACAGAGCTCCACAGCCCCTCAAGAAGAAGCAAAGATGGCGCGCGGAGCCAGGTATTTGAGCCAAAGGAGGGGGAGATGGTGAGAGGTAAGGAAGAAATCAAAAGAAGCAGAAAAAAGCAACACTAGCAGCCAACAAATGGCACTTAGGGAGTCGGCCAGTGCGGGTGGGTGGAATCCAAGCAGCTGGTGCTTTCCGGCCAAGAGACTGTGGCTGTGGGAAGCAGAGGAGGCTGAACGGGGCTGCAGAAGGGTGGGAGATAGGAAAGCGTATATCGCTGTTTACCAGTTGTTCTGTCTCCTGCTGGAAGCTCCGTGAAGGTGCTTTCTCATACCCCCTATTTGCTGGTCTCTGATAGGAGTCCCAGATGGCAGATCCGTGTTGCATTAGCTGATATGGGACCTCTCCATTTATGTCTCCTCCTTCTCTGTTCTCCGTCAGTTTCTTATTCCATTTGGTGTTTGGCTGAGTTCTTTATCTCTTCATTTGATGTTTATTCCTTCAGGATTGCTATTTTCTCTGTTTGGCTTAGTTTTCTGGATCTTTCCTGTGGAGGGACAGTGTGGTGTTTCTGCCTAAAGTGTCTTGTTGCCAGAAGTGGAAAAGTTATTTTTGATCACTGTGTTCCTTTTTGTTTTGTATACAATGTTTAATTTCTTTCCAAACTTAACACAGAAGCACAGAACACAGTGGTACTGCCCTCGCAAGAGCCAGGTAAATCCAAACACCATTGGGTAACCAAGCAATTAGGGGAGGGAAGGGAAGCATATAAAATTGGAGAATGCAGGCATTGATCCCGCTACCTCTCGCACACTAAGCCAGTGCTCTACCACTTAAGCTAATTTCCCTCACTGTCTCCTTATTGGGTCCATTTTTATATCGGACATACGAACATCTCCCCATGTCTTACTTTGGTTTTCAGGTAGTTAGAATCCTACGGAAATTTCACAATTACCAAGGCAGAGCTGGGTAGGTCCCAGAGTACAGCTTCTCAGAGACAGCCTCAAAGCAGGAGCTCAGTGACCAACCTATGCTCAGAACCGGGAACCTGGGAAAAAGGAAGACTGAGAAAGACCTCTTTAGGAACCTCTAGCTCTGATTCAATTTCACTCTCCCTACTCTGTCCTATGGATCCCTATGAGTTGGAGCCCACTAGACTGCACTCAACAACAGCACTAGATGAAAGAGAAGGGAGCATGTCCCTAACTAGCACAGTTATCCCTAATGCTCTGCTACAGTACATCACCTTTTAATAACACTTTCTGCCCCACCTCATCTCATAAATCTGGAAATAAGCCAGAAGTATCTTTCCGTTTATTGTTCTTTGATTAATCTTGTATCTAGTGTCTGTGCTACTAATTGATTTCTCCATTAGGAGGGTTGAGATCTGTTCCTTGAGTCTAGATTATGCAAATTATCTATTGAATTTGAGATCATTAAATTTAGCATTCTTTTTTTCAGAAGTAATCAGACAGGGGAACTCACTTATACTAATAAATTTTACAGTGTTTGGTATTATAATGCCTATATTTTAAAGTCAACTTTATTGAGACATAATTTATACCCAATTAAATGCACACATTGTAAGTGTATAGTTCAATGAGTTATGACAAATTTATATATTCATGTAATCATGATCGTAAGTAAGATATAGAACATTTCCATCATCTCAGGGTGCCTCATCTCATTCCCTCAGTGTCCTTCCACACACCCCTTCATCAAGTAATCATTGAAATAATTTCTGTCCATACAGATGAGCTTTTTCTGTTCTAGAATTTTTTACAGTTGTAATCATATTGTATCTACTATCTAGTCTCTGTTTTTTACTTCATGCTGCATGTTTTGGAGATTCATCCATGTTTTTGCATGTATCTGTAAGTACTTTTTTTTTTTTTTTTTTGCTGACTACTGTTGCATTGTATGAATATACCAAAAAATAGACATTTAACTTTGTTGTGATTAGAGATCGTATTCTTTATTATATTTATCATTTTACATTTATTGAGACATCATATGGTCTATCTTAGTAAATAAACTATGGGCCTATCTAATTTTCTTGTTTGTCTGCCCCATCATAGTTCATATCACCTAGCTGTATTATCAGTAATGTAACAATCTCTTAGCTTATCTCACTACCTACAAGATTTCTCCCTTCATTTTTTTTTCATAGTACACCCCACTGAATTGTCTTCCAATTGCAGATCTAGTTATGTGACTCATTCCTTACAAATATTGAATGACTTCCTATTATTATCAGCATAAAATCAACACTCTTGCCTTTATTAGCTCAACCTTAACTCTATATCCAGTCTCATTTCTTCTACTAGAATTCACATATAAGTATTTCCAGCTCCTCAAAGCAAACAAAAACTAGATACTGAATCTACTCCAGGCCTTGGCATTGTTTCTGTATGCTTAAAACTAAGACCCATTATATCCTCTCTCACAAACTTTTCTTCAACTCTCTCTGCATTCAGTGATTGGGATAGGGTTTCCTCAGGTGTCTGTGTGCTCAAAGTCAGTTTCTAGGCTATCACATAATTGTAGTTTGCCTGTTTATCTTATATTAGGTTATAAGTTTCTAGAGAGCAGACATACTCTCTTATTCATATATGTAGCACTAATACTGTGTCTGGTCCTTAATGGTTATTGTCAGTGGTGTGCTAATTACTGGACCACCATCACCACCACAACACAACCTGATTTGTAGCATTTGCCAGTTCTTTGGTATAAATGCCCCTACCATGGCTGATTTCAAACTATCAATGGTTTAACAACAGGCTTGCAAAATTCCTGAATATTTAGCAATCAGCTCATAAGCCAGTGTTAGCTGGCTCCAGCACACACTTATTTCTAGGAATTTTTAAAAAATAAATAAGTAATTAAAGCATGAGAGTAGGTTTGTAAGGATGTAGGTGAAAGATGGGAGATAAATTCAATGTCCTATGCAGACAAACAGGAAGAGATGCTGTTTCCTCTTCAGTATGCCAAATTTAGAAGCCTTGGAGCTCTAGATGATGAGCTCCAGACTATGAGAAAAAGTCAATGTTCTTCTCAAATTAGTTAGACAGGAACCATAGAGCTTTGAATCATGATGCTGATTCTACAGAATTCTATCGACATCTTTCAAAAACTTGACAAATCCATTTATTTCAACACATTTTATACTCAGGGATCGAAAATTTTGGGGAAAAGGAAAAGTTTTCCACTTCTCCTGGCTTTATTACAATAGAAGTGCTGGTTGCGTTCTTATCCAAATGAAGTGTGAGGAATCATGAATATTATGTTGATTATTTACATGCCTTTTCTAGTGTTGGAAGTTCAGCACAAAGTAGACTAAACAAAATCTGGTGTTATACATATTTTCTGTACAAAAGAGATGAAAAATTACTTATCTCATTAATTAACATTGAGAGTCCTGTTTAGTGTATGGGGACATTATAAATAACTTCTCTGAGCTAAGAGCAGAGTCACAGATAGCCCTGAGATTCAGCTACTTAGAAATTTATATAAAGGTGACATATATTCCATTCCCTGCTTACATGAAGCCTTTATCAAATATGCCCAACACAGATTCTCAACTTGAGCTATTGGATTAGAAGAAAGATCTAAGTGCTGAATGCACTTGGTATACAATAGCCACAGATTAGCATCTACTTTTTTGTTTATAGCTCTCTTTTCTTCAATATATGTGATGGCTGATGTCTTCAGGTCATTTAAATCAGTTACTTTCTAAGTGGAGCTATACCTAATCACCCTGTTTAAGTTTGCCAGCCCTCAGCTGTCCCTATCTCCTTTCACTGCTTCATATGGCTCCATAGCACACAGTATTATGCAACATATTCTATTGTACTAATTTATTTTTGCCTACTTTTTCCATCTACTAGAAAAATAATCTCCTTATAAAACAAACAAACAAACAAACAAACAAAAATACCAAACACGTTGCTTGCCACTGAGTCGATTCACACTCATAGCAACCCTATAGGACAGAGTAAAACTGCCCTGTAGGGCTTCCAAGGAGTGGTGGTGGATTCAAACTTCCGACCTTTTGATTGGCAACCGAAAGCTTAACCACTGTGCCACCAGAAGTATTATTTTTCAGTTGTTTATTAGATCATCCAAAGAACTTAAATTTTTGCCTGGCACATGGTAAGCATACAATTAATACATCTTAAGTTAAAGAATGCCTAATTTAATGTATTAATAATGCATAGGAGAGGAGCCAACATGGCGCTATAGGCAGAAGCACCACACCGACCCTCCACAGCAAAGACCCAAAAAACTAAGTAAAACAGAAACAAACATCAATCCTGGAACCCTAAGCATCAAACAAAGAGATAAAGAGCTTAACCAAATGCCAAATGGAATAAGAAACTGACAGAGAACAGAGGAGAGTTATGAGTGGAGGTCCACTATCTGCTAATGCAGCAAAGATCCACCATCTTGGACTCTTGTCAGAGATTGGTGGACAAGGAGTGTGGGAAAGCAGATTCACAGAGCTCCCAGCAGGAGACAGAGCACCCACTGGACCCGACCTGCTGCACCATAGCTGAGCAACTGGCCCTACCCATTGCATGAGGAGGTCAAAAATACATCCACAGACAAGCAAACAACAAAGAATGCAAAGCCCCCCCTGCTGAGATATAACCAAATAAAACAAAAAAGCAGGATGAAACAAAGAAATCTACAATCAATAAATGAAGAAAATAACTACTGAATGTCCCAAAGACAGCAGATAATATCAAAACATATATAAAAAGAGGACAGGATGGCTCCTGTAGGAGTCCAAAATAAAACACCAGATGACTTTCCAGTAAAAGAAAAGGCACTAGAAGTACCTGATAGGGAATTCAAATCTCTAATATTCAAAGTTATCCAAGAGTTGAAGCAAAAAGCAGACAAAAATGATGAAAAAATAGACAAACTCATGGAAAGTACAGACAAATTCATGGAAAATACAGACAAAAAATGTAAGAATTCAGGAAAATAACACAGTAACAAAATATCAAAATAAATTCACAACTAGAAATCATACAAAAACATCAATTAGAAATCCAAAAGATAAACAACAAGATTTCAGAAATGGACAGTGTCATAGACGGGCTGAGGAGCAGATTTGAAACAATGGAAGACAGGATCAGCAAAAGTGAAGACAAACACTTGGATACAACTTTGAGGAAAAATCAGAAAAAAGAACAAAGAAAAATGAAGAAACCCTGAGAAAGAGGTGGGATACAATCAAAAGCAAAAATTTACAAGTGATTGGAGTTCCAGAACAAAGGGAGAAAATGGAAAACACAGAGAGGATCATTGAAGAATTGCTGACAGAAAACTTCCCTAATATCATAAAAGATGAAAAACTGACCATCCAAGAAGCTCAACAAACCCCATGTAGGGTAGACCTCAAAAGAAAATCACCAATGCATCTCATAAGCACACTCCCTAAAACCGAAGACAAAGAAAGAATCCTGAGAGCAGCTCAAAAAAGAGGAAAAGTCACATACAACAGGGGAAACAAGAAGACTAAGGTCTGATTACTCAGCAGAAACCATGCAGGCAAGAAGGCAATGGGATGACCTGAATAAAAACTTGAAAAAGAAAGAAAAAATTACTAACCAAGAATAATATGTCCTGAAAAACTCTCACAAAAATATGATGGTGAAATTAGGACATTTCCAGATAAACAGAAATTTAAGGGAATATGTAAAAAACAAACCAAACTTACAAGAATTATTAAAGGGAGTCATTCAGTTTGAGAACAAATAACATCAAACCACAGGCTGAATCTAGGATGCAGGATCATACCAGCCAGATACCAACCTAGGAAATGAACTCCCAAGGACTATCCAAAAGCAAAGGAATTACAACAAGGAACCAGAGAGGTTAATCTGTAAATGACAAAAACATCAGAACAATAAAAGAGGGAATAAACCCTGATACCAAAACCAGGCAAAGACTCCACAAAAAAAGAAAATTACAGACCAATATCTCTCAGGAATATAGATGCAAAAATTCTCAACAGAATTCTAGCCAATAGAATTCAGCATGATATCAAAAAAATAACACACCATGACCAAGTAGAGTTCATACCAGGTATGCAATGATGGTTCAACATTACAAAATCAATCAATGTTATCCACCACATAAATACAATAAAATAAAAGAATCACATGATCAACTCAATCCATGCAGAAAAGGTGTTCAACAAATTACAACACCCATTCTTGATTAAAAACTCTCAATAAAATAGGTATAGAAGGGAAATTTATCAACATAATAAAGGGCAACTATGCAAAACCAACAGCCAACATCATTCTTAATGGAGAGAGACTGAAAACATTTCCCTTGAGAACAGGAACATGACAAGGACACCCTTTATCACTACTCCTATTTAACGTTGTGCTGGAAGTCCTAGCTCAAGTAATAAGGCAAGAAAAAGAAATAAAGGGCATCCAAATTGGTAATGAAGAAGTTAAACTGTCCTTATTTGTGGATGATATGCTACTGTACATAGAAAACCCTGAAGACGCCACGAGAAAACTGCTGGAACTAATAGAAAGATTCAGCAGAGTAGCAGGACATAGGATAAACATACAAACATCAGCTGGATTCCAATACACCAAAAAGAGAACGATGAAAAGGAAATCAGGAAAACAATACCATTTATAATAGCCTCTAAAAAAATATAAGGAATTCATGCAGGTTTTGTTTCTAAGATGTCTACCACATAATATATTCTTAATGAATGACAGCTGTTAATATTTGCAATACAAATAACAAATACAGCTAATGAATACATCTCACTTGTCTCTCTGTGTAACACCCCAAACTGAGCAGTGAATTGCTCAGTGGAGGGGGTTCAGGAGACTGAGGTTAGTTTTTAAAATGCCATTAGAATCTTAGTTACATTTTAAATCAGATTATTATGTTCCATGTCAAGCCAGATGGATTTACTTTTTTCCTATAATAATGGAACAGTTAATAACATGTTGTAACCCTGCCCCAATTCACAGACTTTCTCAAGAGAAAACTACCTTTCAAAATCCTTTTAAAACAAATGCCTATAGAAGGACTGAAATTTGCTGTATTCTGTCTACAGGCAGGAGGTGTCTCCAATAACATATTCATTTGGAATTCATTCATTAACAACGGAAATGGATAAGGTCTACCTAGGAAGAAGTCCAAGAGAAAGCAGTCTCATCCTCAATGAGCCACAAAATTAAGTTCCAAAAGCTATGCTTGTGTTGTTGGTAAACAAAATATGGTCAGCTTCTTGAAAGGCATCTTTGCTCTTTTCTGTTGTACCAGTACTCTTAAGGTTCTGTTGAGAACAGCGATGAAGAGAAGCTCTGATCTGTGTGTGAGAGTTTTTCTATGAAACCAGATTCCAAGTAAGCTAAAGAGGCGGGGGGAGGTTAAGAACAGGCTCAACCATACCTCCATTATGACAAACTGAATCCCATCTTAGAAAATGATCGGCTTCATGGATCTATACAAAACCTGGGCGAGTTTGTGTGTGGAGAAAAGAATGTAGAGACAGTGAATGAGAGACTTCTTTTGGGCCATTAGAGTCCCCATTTGACACCCTTCCTGTTAGTGAGAAAGGAAGCAGGAAAATCCTGTGTCAAGTCTATATCATGGTAAACTTCTTACATTCTCTTCTCTGGCCTCATGCCTACTAGTCAGCATGCCATGTTCCAGGGAAGCTGGAACCATTTCCCTACCTTGTTATTCATGTGTGTCTCTTCTCCCAGTTTTCTAGACAGAATCTCCTAAAATTCTTTTTTCATACATTTCTCCTCATGTACGTTTCTTCACCCTGAATTGATCCCTACCCATAGAGTACTTTTTCATCAAAGTAATAGAACTTATTAACAAATTAGCATATAAAACTTTTAATACATGTTTTTGTATTTTTTTCTTTAAAAGAACTTACATAGCATCATAACACATACCATTATGCATATTCCTTTCTTACTTAATACATCCTGGACATTTTCCAATAAGCTATCTATATAGATTTGCCTCACTCAGATGAATAAAAAACAAAAACCAAACCTGTTGCCGTGGAGTCGATTCTGACTCATAGCAACCCTACAGGGTAGAACTGCTCATAGGGTTTTTAAGGAACAGCTGGTGGATTCGAACTGCCAGCCTTTTTGTTAGCATCTGAGTTCTTAACCACTGCACCACCAGGGCTCTATTCAGATGAATAGCTGAAGTGAATTCTATTGTATTCATGAACCATGAACAGTCAGTGGGGATATGGCTTTTGCTCACCAACTTAGCATACTTACAGTTTCTGAATGATGTAGGTCATTTTTGGTGATGCTCACTCTTACAGATGAGTCTGGGATTTTGATGTACTGGGTGAATTTCTGGAGGTCATTTTTGATTACGTTTGTTTTCTGTATTTACTGTACACATGATCTATTTATTTGGCAATATCTGCCATTTCTCTTTAGAGTCCTTGATATTTTGGCATTATTTTGGACTGGTAGTCAAGTTGTAATCTTTGTAGTTCTTTAAGCTTTTCTGCTGGGCTTGATCTAGGCTAAGTATTATGCCTGGACTTTTGCATTTGTTTGCATGATAATACTTTATGGTGAAAGTCTCTTAGCAGCCCCTTGGTCATTTTTTTTTTCCAGTTCCCACCAACTTTGGCCTCCAACACATGCCACCATTCTTATAAGTAATTGTGTAAGAAAGTCACATATTATATGGAGTATTCTTCATCTTAGCATATATTTTTTGTAACTTATTTTGTTGTTGTTTAGAATATGCACAGCAGAACATACACCAATTCAACAATTTCTACATGTACGATTCAGTGACATTGATTAATTCTTCAAGTTATGCAACCATTCTCACCTTCCTTTTCTGAATTATTCCTCCCCTATTAACATAAACTCACTACACCCTAAGTTTCCTACCTAATCTTTCAAGTTGGTGTTGTCAGTTTGATCCCATATAAACAGTTCTTAAAAGAGAACAAGGCTTAAGGAAGACATTCTTTACTAGTTAAGCTAAGCTGTTGTTTGGTTTTAAGAAGAATTCAGGGGATAATTTTGGTTTAAGGTTTCAGGATTACCTCAGGGTAATAGTTTTGGGTGTTCATCCAGCCTCCCTGGCTCCAGAAATTCTAGATTCCATGAGAATTTGAATTTCTATTCTGCAATTTCTTCTTTTGTATCAGGATTCTTCTATACAATCTTTGATCAAAACTTTCAATAATGGTAACCAGGCACCATCCTGTCCTGGTCCCATGGCAAAGGAGGCAGTTGCTCATGGGGTAATCAGTCACACATTCCATTTCCTCCTCCTATTCCTGACTCACCTTCTTCCTCTGTTGCTCCAGATAAATGGAGACCAATTGTTGTTTCTGGAATGGCCATTTGCAAACTTTTAAGACCCCAGGCACTACGCAACAAACTAGGAGACAGAACAGAGGCACTAAATACAATATTAGGCCAATTACCTGGAAAGTCCAATAGAACCATGACCTGGAACTTCTAAACCAACAAACCAAATCCCATGAGGTTTGGTTGTACACAAGCTTATAACAAATGTAATCAGAGAGATCTTTACATATCAATATATAGAATGCTTCATTCTTCTTAAGGATGGTGAAGAATAGAAGAATATTCCATTACAGAAAATACTATATTTATTTAATCAGTTCCCTAATAATGGAGATTTAGATTGTTCCCATATTTTGCTATTCCCAGTGCTATGGGTTGATTTGTGTCCCCCTAAAGGACATGTTCAAGTCCTACCCTCATAACTGAATGTCACCATATCTGGAAATGGAGTTTGTGCAGACTTGATTAGTTAAGTTAACATGAAGTCATACTGGAGTAAGATGGGCCCTAATCCAGTATGATTAATATCCTTATAAAAAGATAAGAAGGAACACAGACACAGAGGGAAAACGACTATGTGAAGACAGAGGCAGATATTGCAGTTATGTTGCCACAAGCCAAGGAATCTCAGGGACTACCTGAAGCTACCAGAAAATATTTACTTTGTGCAAGGATCTTCCTCTAGAGCCTATAGAGAGAACTTGGTCCTGCCAACACCTTGACTTTGTAGTTCTAGATTGCAAAACTTTGAGAGAATAAAGTTCTGTTGTTTTAAGCCACCCAGTTTGTGATAATTTGTTACTGAAGCCCTAGGAAATGAATACTATCAGCAATAGTGCAATTAATTATATTGTATACATATTAATTTACACATATATACAAGAATATATGTAGAACAAATTTCTACAGAAATTAAATTACTGGATCCAGTGTAAAAGATTTTTTTATTTTGGTAAGTATTACCAAGGTGACCACAGATAATATAAAAGTTTATACTTCCATTGGCAATATAGGAGAATAACTGATTCAACACAGCCTTACTAACCTGAAGTCTTTTTTTCCCAAAATGAAAGGTGAAAATCATGATGTCTATTTTGATGCATTTTGAGATACCAGAGATATAATTCAAGTATGCAGTTTTCAGGAATAGTGATAGAGAGATAAAATACAGAATAAATTACATTTTCTTCGTTTTCTGCTTTAAGTAAATATTTTCACAAATGTTTATTCACTCTGAATTGACTCCTCGTACAGGATTTTGAACTCAGGAGAAATAGTTTAATACCTACTTTGTGGCAAGTTATCTCCCAAATACGTATTCTCTTTTTCCTTATTAAAAGAACCTTGATATTGTAGGTGGTTGCCATGAGTAAAAACAAAAAATTGCATTTCCCAAGTTCGTTTGTGTAAGGGTCTTCGTGTCATATAGAATTCGCCAATGAGATAGAATATCAATAAATCTTACAGACAACACTGGAAAAGTTTTCTTATCTTAATATAGATGTTATTCCTGTTGCTTTGTTGTTTCTTTCTCATTCTTGCCTGGATTGCCGAGAATAGATTAAGAGTGGATCAGTCATTGTACAAAATGAAGATAACATTCACACCCTAAAGATGGAAGCTAGAAGGAATCTCAGACCTTTTATAACTGTTGGTGTCTGTGCAAGCATTGTAATGCCAGAGACTTGTTTTTTAATGAGTAAATAAGCCTTTAGTTGGTTAAGCAACTGTTAAGTGTATACCTACACAACCCTTAATGTCTATAGTATTGGTTTCTGTAGAGATCTATGTCCATAGATATTTCATGTAAGTATCAAGCATATTGCCAGCATTTAGTTAGGCAGCTGCTCCTAATAATTAATATGAAAGGACTGACAATGTCATATCCAGGTGTTAGTAATATTTCAATATTTAATGCTATTGAATGTCTTCCTGATAAAGAAGCGATATGGAAGGACAAAATACAATCTGTCCAATAAAAGGAAAGAAAACAAAACATCAGCAGAATACTTTGAATGGCTTTGATCTCAGGAGTAGTTTTGTGGCTTTATCTAGAGTTCTTAAGATACAGAACATGCTTGTGGCGTTCATGCAGGAGAAACACCATGTAGCTGCTAGCTCAGTTCATGAAGCCCTAGAAGAATACATCTTGCAATATCATAAGAGTGAGAAAAACCCACCTCATTATCTCTCTGGGTGGTGGAATTGAGCAATAGTTAGCATAATGTCTAAATCTGGATCTGGTTTTGTTGCTGGTGGTTTTGATGGAGTAGAGCAAGTTAGTGTTCATTAGTGAACTGAAGATCCAAAAGCACAGAAACAAGTGAAGGTCATGCCAAGGGGTCTTTGGTATGAACTTCATCCATGAAAAATCTTTGGCCCTGTTGGTGGTGGCCTGGACCACCCTCAGGAGGCTGGTGGTGCAGATGGAAAGACGCCGGGGGGACACTCTCCAAAGATAAATAAAAATTTTACAACCGTCATCACCCAGGAAGTTTATTAAGCCAAACACAGCTATTGTCTCTGGTATTCCTTTGGTAAAAAGCATCATGGTGTTTGTCAAAGCCAGATGCCTGAGAATAAGATCAATCTGTTTCTTCTCAGGACTCAAGATGATCATGTACATATGTTTCACAAATATAGAAAAGTTTCCCACAATGCCAAGACCAATTAGAAAAAGCAAGATTGCTCCTTGCAAAAAGTTACTCCAAAGCATCTTCTTAGTTTGTGGGCATAAGAACTATAGAATTGGGAAAATAAACTTTAAGAAATGCAAATAAGCAAAAGTATCACATGCTCCTCAAAATGTTCTTTATATTTGTGGATCCTTTCAGGGATAAATGCATTAAAAAAGAAGTTGGATACCTGAGTCAGTGAATATATACTGTTATGTCCTGTGCTCTCCTTTCTTTCCACTCTTTGTTTTTATATTCATTCATTTGGCTTTGGTACCATATGTCTGGAGAGGACTTCAAAATATACATCTCCAGCCTAGTTCTCTTACCTGAGTTTCACATCAAAATATGAAATGCTTTTTCACCATCTGCTTCTGTGTCCCATAGGGTAGTCTAACTAAATGTGTCCAAAACTGACATCTTTACCTCTGCCAAAATTCCGTCTTCTTCTCCTGAATAACATGTATCAACTAATGAAAGCCACGCCCTGCAAATTCCAGAAGAGGAATTCCAGGAGTTGTTCTTGACTCCTGCATCTCCCTCACCTCACATTCAATCAGTTAACATTTCTTGTTGATTCTGTTCATGTTAACACCTATAAAATTGATGAACTGATTCTCATCATGCAGCTGTTATCTACCTACAGGCTTTGGTGACTTTCTAACTTTGTCAGCATTAACTTCAAATTTTAAGGCCTTCATACTTTGTCCCTTGCTTATTCCTAAAACCCATTTCTTTTCCTCCATGAGCACATCTTAAAATGTTTTAAAGTCCACCAAATACATGAAATCTAGGTGCTTTTTACTCATGGGGCGTTGCTTTAACTTTTCTTCCTGGAATGACTTGCTCCAATATCCTCTCTCCCTCTCTTTCCCACGTTAAAACTAACCTCTATGTATTCTTTAACAACCAGCTCAGAATTTTCATTGTTTACATAGCCCCCCATTCAAAAACCTTCTATATGACTCCTTTACCTATAACCATTAATGGGCTGGGATGCATTTATTTGTTTAACTATGTGCCTCCTCTATACCTTAAGGACAGAGACTATCCTATAATTATCCTAGTATGGATGCTACCTAGCTCAGAGTCAGACATATAAGAAGCACTCATAAATATTCATTGAATAGGTAAAAATTAGGATGCTTAAAAGAATTTTCCTTTATTGTTATAGCTTAAATGAAAGTTTACAATTCAAGTTAGTCTCTCATACAAAAATTTATACATACATTGTTATGTGGCCCTAACTGCTTTCCCTATACTGTGACGGCACACTCCTCCTTTCCACCCCTGATTTCCCATGTCCATTCAATCAGCTCCTAATCCTCTCTGCCTTCTCATCGCACCTCTGGAAAGAAGCTGCCCATTTAGTCTCATGTATCTGCTTGAGCATAATAAGTTCCAGCTTCCACCATGTTATGTTTCACAGCTTCATCATTGTTCTTTATTGTTGTATAATATTCCATTGTGTGGATATACCATCATTTGTTTATCCATTTGTCCATTGATGGGCACCTAGGTTGCTTGCATCTTTTTGCTATTGTGAACAGTGCTTCAGTGAACATGGGTGTGCATATATCTATTCGTGTGATGGCTCTTATTTCTCTAGGATATATTCCAAGGAGTGGGATTGCTGGATTGTATGGTACTTTTATTTCTTGTTTTTTATGGAAGCTCCAAATCAATTTCCAAAGTGGTTGTACCATTTTACATTCCCACCAATAGTGTATAACTGTTCCAATCTCTCCAAAACCTCTCCCACATTTATTATTTTGTATTGTTTGGATTAATGCTAGCTTTGTTGGAGTGAGATGATATCTAATAGTAGTTTTGATCTGCATTTCTCTAATGGCTGATGATCGTGAGCATTTCTTCATGTGTCTGTTAGCCACCTGAATATCTTCTTCAGTGAAGTGCCTGTTCGTATCATTTACCCATCTTTTAACTGGGTTGTTTGTCTTTTTGTTGTTGAGGTTTTGCAGTATCTTGTAGATTTTAGAGATTAGATGCTGATAGGATTTGTTGCAGTCAAAAATTTTTTTCCAGTCTGTAGGTTGTCTTTTGACTCTTTTGGTGAAATCTTTTGATGAACATAAATGTTTGATTTTTAGGAGCTCCCAGTTATCTAGTCTCTCTTCTGGTGCTTATCCATAGTTATTTACAGTTTGTATTCTGTTTATGCCATGTATTAGGGCTCCTAGCCTTGTCCCTATTTTTTCTTCCATGATCTTTATCATTTTCAATTTTATATTTAAGACTTTGATCCATTTTGAGTTAGTTTTTGTGCATGGTGTAAGGTATGGGTCTTGTTTCAGTTTTTTTGCTGATGGATATCCAGTTATGCTAGTACCGTTTGTTAAAGAGACTGTCTTTTCCCCAGTTAACAGACTTTGGGCTTTGTCAAATATCAGCTGCTCATAGGTGGATGAATTTATGTCTGGATTCTCAATTCTGTTCCATTGGTCTATGTAACTGTTCTTGTACCAGTACCAGGCTGTTTTGACTACCGTGGCCGTATAAGAGGTTCTAAAATCAGGTAGCGTGAGACCCCCCTCCCCACTTTGTCCTTCTGCGTAAAAGAATTTAAGGGTTCATATTAGTAATGGAAGTGACTGCAGAGGTTATTTGGACAAGTTTAACAGGAGGTTGATATTTCTCTGTGTGTATCACACCGGAAAATTTGGAAATTGCAAGTTAATTCTGGTTGGTTATCATACTTGAGACTTATATTAGTTTAGGTCAGTTTTTTTTTGTTTTGTTCTCTTTTTTGCTTTTTTTCTTCCAGAAGAATAGCTGTGTTTGAACACCAAAGCCATCACTAATGATGTTAGCATCAAAATTAAAATACACATACTTGGAAAGAAAATAAACAATGATGAATTCCCTGTCATGACCTTCTTCTGAAATGCTAATGCTTATACAAACATTGCATTCTTAACAAATAGTGGCAACGGCTAGTATGAGGAATGCTCTTCTATTTACCAGGGGAGCATCACAATGGGTTAGACTACTAGCCATTCTTGACTTCACATAAAATGAGTTACCATTTATGGCAGTTTTGTAACATGTCTGCATATTCTTTGACACTCCTTTTATGGAGACGAGGGTTCTATGTGTCTTTCCTTGAATCTAGGGTGACTTAATGACCCACCTATAATAAATAAAATGTAGCAGAAGTGATGCTTTGTAAATTCTGAGACTAGGTTTCAAAAAGGTCATGCAGCTTCTGTATTTTCTTTTGAGACACTTGCTCAGGGAGAAGCCAACCATTATCTAAGAATTCCAACTACCTCAAGACCACGATTTCTGGACTAGCCATGTGTATTTAGTTTGATAGCCCAATTGTGGTCCCAGCTGACATCTAGCCTCCATTGCAAGCCATATGAGTAGCCTATTGTGAATGTCCAGCCAAGTCCAGCCTTCAAATTACTGTAGTTCCAGTCAATATGACTTCAACTGCATGATAGACCACAAGGAAGAATGACACAGCTGAACTCTTTTAAATTCCTGATTCACAAAATTATGAGCAAATTAAAATCGTGTTTTAAGATACTAAAGTTTAAGACTAAATTTTGCATTGCTGTAGTAATTAGAATATTATATTTAAATAATATTCTAATGTTAATAATATACTTACACACGCTTCTTACCTCTAGATTTAGAAAACCAACAAAGTAGTAGGTAATGTCACTATTGTCTATTGAAAATTATTGGCACTCTTATAAAGTTATATGCATAGTCCATTTAAGAGCTGAAAAGATCCCATATATGTCATTAGTACAAAAAAGGTAGTAAATTATGAAATTTTAAGTTCTCAATTTATACATCTTTATTGTTTAATTTATGAGTAAAATCACTTTCTAATGTCCCTAATGCAGGAATGTGTTTGAGAATCAGGGTGTTGAATAAAAATGAAGACATACACACCAAAGTTTCTGATAGAATAGAACATTAACTTGAGTTCAACTTCTGATTTAAAGCAAACATTTACTCTACAAATATTAGTTTATTCAATCCTACCTGAAAAATCATTCTGTATGTAATTTATAGTTTACATAAATGAACTAGATACTGGACATCCATTAAAACATTAGAATCCTGTAGGGAAAATATGATATATATATATATATATATATAAAATAAATATTATATAATAACTATATAAATTGTTATATAATAATAGTCATTATATATAATAACATTCAAAAGCACTTGCTATTCCTTGAATTGTACTACATATGACAAATAAAGAGAAAAATAAAACATGGTCCATTTTTTCAAGGAATTTACGATATTGTAGGAAAGGACTTAAACAAAAAAAGCATTCACATGTATCAAAGTATTCATGTTCACTGGGTGTTACTGGAGCATATTATGTATAGAAAAAAAAGTCATGTGCACTTTAGAGTGGGTATTTTCAGATATGAAATCAGGATCTATTTCATAGATAAGGTAACATTTTCACTGGGTCTTAAAGGATATATAGGATTTTTCTGGTGAAGTGTGTATGGTGGGAATGGGGGGAGGCTGTGGAGGGCATGGGAAGGAAGGCTTAAGGAATTTCATTAACAAAGACATGAAAGTAGAAAATAAAGAGACATGAAAGATCAGCTTATAGGTCAGCTTGGCTTCATTAAAGAATCAGTGAAAAGTAGATGGGATATGCAATAACATAAGATTAAAAAAATAGAGGAATACATATTGGAAAGGAAGAAATTAGTGGTGTTTATCGATGGACGAAGGAACACTGGCGACGCAATGGTTAAGTGCTCAGCTGCTAATGGAAAGGCCTGCGATTGGAATCCATCAGCCACTTGTGGGAGAAAACACCTGGTGATCTGTCCTGTAAAGATTACCGCCTAGGAAACCACTATGGGACTGTTCTACTCTGTCCGATAGTTTCACTATAAGACAGAATCAACTCTACAGCACACAACAACAACATTGATGGATGACATTATTGTCTATGCAAAATATTCCAATGACTGTAGAAGAAAGTTACTACATCTAATATGGGAGTTGAAAAATCACAGATATATGGTTAATGTACATAAATTAGATGTATTTCCATACACTAGCAACAAACAAATGGAAATTGAAATTTGAAAAAACACCAATTACAATAGCTTGAAAAACAAAATAATTAAGGATAAAACTAACAAAATATATGCAAGATTTATATGATGAAAACCACAAAAGATTAATGAGGTAAAATAAATAAAAACTAATAAATTGAGAGATATACTGTGCTCATAGATTAGAAGATTCAATATTGTTAATATGTCAATTCTCCCCAAGTTGATCTATATATTTAATTTATCCTAATCAAAATTTCAGCAGGCTTTGATATAGAAATTGACTTAGAAATTTAAATGGCAAAGCAAAAGATATAGATGTAAAATCACTGAAATAATTCTTTAAATGAAAAACAAAGTTGGAGGACTCACAATTACTGATTTTAAGACTTATAAAATTACAGTAATCAAGACAGTGTGGTATTAGTGAAAGGACTGAAATGTAAATCAATGAAATAGGACAGCTCAGACATAAACCCACACATACATGATTAATCCTGGGGGTGTAGTGGTTAAGAACTACAGCTTCTAACCAAAAGGTTGGCAGTTTAAATCCACCAGGCTCTTTTTGGAAACTCTGTGGGGCAGTTCTACTCCATCCTATAGAATCAGTATGAGTCGGAATCGACTCAATGGCAACAGGTTTGGTTTGGTTTTTTAAACATTTGATCAGTCAATTTGTTTTTACAAAGATACAAAGATAAATTATTGGAGAAAGAAGAGTGTTTTTAACAAATGGTGTTTGAACAATTGGCCATTCATATGCAAAAATATAAAGAAGAACCTCAAGCCCTCCTTGCACCATATTCAAAAATTAACATGAATTTGATCATAGACAAGATATAAAATCTCAAACTATAAAACCTCTAGAAATAATAGAGAAAAATCTTAGTCATATTGGATTATGCCAAGATTTCTTTGATAAGACACTGAAAGAAAAAAATTGATAAATTAAACTTTACCAAAATTAAAAATGCCTGCCCTTTGAAAGACATCTTTAAGAAAATGAAAACATAAGGCAAATGCTGGAAGAAAATATTTACAAACCAAATATCTGATAAATGGCTTAGAATATATCACAACTCTCCTAACTACAATAATAAGAAACAGACAATACAATCTGAAAGGTGCAAGAGTTTTGAGCAGGCATTATAAAAGGAAGAAATATGAATTGCAAACAAGCCAATGAAAAGACTTATAAAATCATGAGTCATTAGCAAAGTGCAAATCAAAATCACAATGATATACCACCACAGACATACTGGAATGAAAAACAAACAAACCAAAACAAACGAATATACCAAAAATATACCTGACAATTCTCAGTATTTGTGAGGATGCAGAAAAACACAGGACTTCTCATACAATGGTAGAGTGAATGCAAAATGGTACAACCACTCCTAAAAAAGGTTTGGCAGTTTCTTACCAAGTTAAACATAGTTTATCATATGACACAGCAATTCCATCCTAGGTATTTATCTAAGAGAAATAAAAATATACTATCCACTAAAGATATATATATATATATATATATATATATATATATATATATCCATTAAAGGGAGATCAACATGATGATATAAATGGCAGATATAGTCATAGTTGCCAAAAACTGGAAATAATCCAAATACCTATCAACTGGTGAATGGATAAATAAATTGTGGTATGTCTATACAATGAGAACCCACTCAGCAATAAAAAGAAATGAACAACTGATATGTGCAACTACTTGGATTATCTCAAAATAATTATGCTAAGTAGAAGAGGCTACACTGTACATGATCCTACTTATATGATATGTGAAAACTTTAAAGCTAGAGGCATAGAAATCACATTACTGGTGGCCAGGAACTGGGAGTGGATGGAGGGGACTGACTACAAAGGAATGTAAGAGAAATTCTGTGCAAAATAGAAATACTTTATAACTTGACTTCTGGTGGTTACATAACTGTTAGCGTTTGTTGAAATTCATAAAACTGAATACTTAAAAAGGGTAGAATTTTCTATATGTCAATTATACCTTAATAAGTTTGACTACAAAAAGCAGATAGGGGCAGATGATTTGGCCATACTTTAATGACTCCATTTCTAAATCCTTAAACTGTAATGTCTAGGCTACATATTTAGAAAAAAATGATGTACTTTGACTTAACTCTGTGCAACATAGCATCATGGCTAAAAGCACACTAACATATATTTTTGTTAAAAATAAATAAATATATCATTCTGTTTCACATCACGGTGTCATTGCACATACTTGTATTTCTGCTTGGAAGGCTATCTTATACTATTCTTTTTTAACAAGCAAAGTCTTAATCATTGTTTCAAATATAGCCAGGTATCACATCCTTGGGTAAGCTTTTCCTGACATGTCAGTCAAGCTCAGATGCCTCGCTTCTCTCTGCTCCAGAATGATTCTGGGTATGCAAACAATTTACCTTATTATACTTCACTTCAGGAAGCCCTGGTTTCTCAGTGGTTAAGCACTCAGCTGCTAACCAAAAGGTGGATGATTCAAACCCACCAGCCACTCCACTGTAGAAAGATGTGGCAGTGTGTTTCTGTAAAGATTACAGCCTTGGAAATCATATGGGGGCAGTTTTATGAGTTGAAATTGATTCAAAGGCAACGAGTATACTTTACTTCTATAGTAAACTGATTATCCCGCTGCATTAAAACATTGTTTAAGTAATAGAATGTTTTAATTGAAGATTTAGCTGAGATAAATACATACACAACAGATACTATTTACAAAGGTAATGCAAATTATATATTTGATCAGGAATTTGTACCTAGCGGATCTGAAGAATACTTGCAAATCAATAATACAAATATTAAAAACCTGTTTACAAATGGGGAAAGTATCTGAATAGACATTTCTTCAAAGATGATACACAAATGGTCAATAAACACATGAAAAGATACTCAACGTCATTAGTCATCAGGGAAACGCAAATCAAAATCACAATGAGATAACACTTCATACCCATTAAAAAACAAAACAAAACAAAAACCAAACCTGTTGCCGTGGAGTCAATTCCAACTCATGGAAACCCCATGTGTCAGAGAGTAGAACTGTGCTCCTTACGGTTTTCAGTGGTTGATTTTATGGAAACAGATTTCAAGGCCTTTCTTATAATGAACCTCTAGATGGAATTGAACCTCCAATCTTTCCGTTAACAGCAGAGCATGTTAACTGCTTGCACCACCCAGGGACTCTTTATACCTATGAGGATAGCTAGAATCAAAAAGTCAGATAATAAAAAGTGTTGATGAGGATGCGAACTTGGAACAATCATACACTGCTGGTGGGAATGTAAAATGGTGCACCTGCATTGGAAAACAGTCTGGCAGTTCCTCAAAAGACTAAACATAGATTCGCTATATCACCCAGCAATTCCAGTCCTAGGTATATACTTAAGAGAGATGAAAACATAGGTTCACACAAAAACTTGTACACAAATGTTCATAGCAACATTATTTATAGTAGCCAAAATGTGTCAATATGTCCATCAATTGAGGAATGGATAAACAAAATGTGGTATATCCATAAATGGAATGTTCAGCAAACATGGATGAACCTTGAAAACATTATGCTAAGTGTAAGATAACAGTTACAAACGGCCATGTACTTATGATTCTATTTACAGGAAATGTCCAGAATCGGCAAATTTATTAAGACAGAAAGTGGATTTAGTGGTTGCCTACAGCAGGGGCAGAGAGGAGGATATGGAGGACAGCTAATGTGTACAGGATTTCTTTTTGGGGTGATGAAAATGTTCTAAAATTAGATTGTGGTGATGTTCACCCAGTTATATGAATGCAACGCTAGATAACAAAGAGGCAAGGTGAGCAAATCCCACCTTTATCACTAACTGCATAGCAAAGATCAGCATGACTCCAATTCCTAGCCGAAGGTGGATCCTGGCCTCACCTTTCCACATTTTCACTCTTCGTCACCAGCCACTTCCTTGGCAATTCCTCTCTCTGACCCTAACTACCCGGAGTCAGATTAGACCTCATCCTCGGCTCTCCTGAGCTGGATCAAAACATTGCTTGTCTCCTGAGCCCAGGTCACTGCGGAGCAGCCTTAGGCTCAAGAGTCTGCACAACTACCTTCACTTCAGATCATCTGGTCTCTCTCTCTCTCTCTCTCTCTCTCTCTCTCTCTCTCTCATCCCCTGGGACTAGGTCAAAATCCTGAAGGTCTCTATCCTTCTCCATCAGCTGCCACTGCAGCCTTTCCCAATCATCCAGCCACACAAAACTGGGTTCTACACAAACCATTTCAGAACTGTCAGCCCCTGCTGCTCATGGACCCCTTGGGTTCGTTAATTCTTGTTGTGGATTGAATTGTTTCCCCCAAAAATGTGCGTCAAATTGTGTATTGTGTGATTGTCCACCTTTTTGTCATCTGATGAGATTTTCCTATGTGTTGTAAACCCTACCTCTACGATGTTACCGAGGCAGGATTAGAGGCAGTTATGTTAACGAGGCAGGACTCAATCTACAAGAGTAGGTTGTGTCTTAAGTCAATCTCTTTTATAAAAGAGAGAAGCAAGCAGAGAGATGAGGGACCTCATAACCACCAAGAAAGTAGTGCCAGAAGCAGAGCTCGTCCTTTGGACCCTGGGTTCCTGCTCTGAGAATCTCCTAGACAGGGGAAGATTGATGACAAGGATTTACTGCCAGAGCCCACAGAGAGAGAAAGCCTTCCCCTGGAGCTGGCACCCTGAATTCGGACTTCTAGCCTACTAGACTGTGAGAGAATAAACTTCTGTTTGTTAAAGCTGTTCACTTGTGCTATTTCTGTTATAGAAGCACTAGATAACTAAGACAATTCTCTATACCCAAACTCATTGCTGTCCAGTTGATTTCTGACTCATAGCAATCCCATGTGACTGTAGAACTAGCTCACAGGGTTTCCAAGGCTATAATCTTACAGCAGCAGACTGCACATCTTTCTCCCACTGAGCAGATGGTGAGTTTGGACCACCAATGTTTCAGTTAACAGCCAAACACTTAACCACTGTGCCACCAGGGCTCCTTTAATCCTCTATAATGGCTCACAAAATTCATGGCGACGGTTACCTATACTTACGGTTACCCATTTATTATGGCCAGAAAGGATACAGACAGAGAAACACGTCAGGCATGGTCTGGTAGAGTTCCCACCAGGGGCCTACTTTGTCCCCAGGGGCATGCTGCTCCCTCTTCCACACATGGAAGTTCTCATCAATCCAGGAGGCCTCAAAAACAGCCTTCCAAAGTCTTGGGTTCCCTAATCATTGGGACCTCAATGAATATGCATGACATCAGTCTTAATGTGTAGCTATGACTGATTCAATCAGTAAACGTGCATGACTGCATCAGGCCCCCCTCCCTTCCTGAAGTGAGTTTGTCAGGTGTGGGCCCCTCCTTGCCTGGCTATTTTAGAAAACAAAAGCATCTTAATTGCTTGGGTTATTTTCAGAAACTGAGTCAAAGGGTCATTTGTTCCACAATGAATGTAGTAAAACTTTTGAATTGTACACTTTAAATGGATGAATCGTATGGTGTGTGATATACTTCATTAAAGCCATTAAAAATAAAAGGTCAGTGGAGGGGTTAAAATGGAATCCTTGAAATATTCAATTCACATGCGCGCGCACACACACACACACACACACAGAGAGAGCAGTAAAGGAAGAACAGAGGAATAGACAGAGTAAATAGAAAAGAAAAATAAAAATGGTAGATTTAAATCCCAGTGTATCAATAATCATATTAAATTTAAATGAACCAAATACCCATTTAATTACAGAGATCTTCAGAATAGATTAAAAATCAAGTCTCATAAAATCAGACTCATACAAGTTGAACATAAAACGATGGGAAAGAATATACCATGTAAATACTAAGCTTGAGAAACCTGGCTTGGATATATTAATAATTGAAAAGTAATTTCTAGAGAACTTATAAAAATGTCCACCACACAAAGTGTTAGCTTTAAACATGTACTAGGCCCAGAGAGTATGAAGCAATATTTCAAGACTTTTAGGCAAGTAAATAAATTCTAGGTTCCTTACCTTTCCACCCTAATCTCACAAACCAGGAATGGGTAGGGATTATAGCTAGAGAGCGGAGGAAGAGTTATGAAAAGAACACATCCCTGTTAGCTGTTCACTGAATTTTATTAGAAACAAAAGGGAAATACTGAATTTCTCAATTAAGACGGTGTAGAACTTAAAATGATGGTAGGATTTTTGTACAGACTAAGAATAAACAGAAAAGTTATTGAACTTCCTTAATTTCATTTTTGGCCATTGCAAAATCAAAAAGAAATAGAATTCCTTTTATAGTTATATTCATGGATCCTGAGTATTCAAAATTCTGGTTTTGTTATGATTTTGTTTTAAATTGTAAACCAGAGACCCCAGCACAGTGTCAGTCACAAGGCAGTTGAAGATTCATGGGAGAGAGGGTTTTCAAATTAGACAAATTGATATGCATTCCTAGTCTGATCTGACTCTGTGTGAGTTTTTGCAATTTACCTATCTTCCATTTGCTTTTGCATTGTCCTATGCCAAACAATATAAGACCTCAGTGTTTGACTAATAAAAATTTAGCATTTACCAAAAAGTAACTGGAGCCCTGGTGGCCCAGCCGTTAAGCTCTTGCCAGCTAACCAAAAATGTTGGCAGTTCAAATCCACCAGTTGCTTCTTGGAAACCCTGTGGGGCAGTTCTACTCTGTTTTATAAGGTCTCTATGAGATGGAATTGACTTAACAGTAACGGGTTTGGTTTGGTTATTTTGGTTTAAAAAGCAACCCTGATCATTTTTATTGGGCACTGCTTTCTTTTCTGGAAAAGAGCAAAGATAACAGCTTACTTTACAAGCAGAGAAAACAGATGATTCCTCACTCTGGAGACAGATCTTGAACTCAAGGACAAAGATACATACACATTTCTGCTATTTCACTTGGAAATGTTAACATCTTAACATCTCTCTTGACCCTGAGCATTGTTCTTTCATAGGTGATTAAAAAGAGCTCAGTGCACTCATTTTCACTGCCTCACCTCTTCCCTCACCTCTTCACTCACCTCACCCTCTTCTCCCCCCAGAATAGAGTCAACCCCACAATCCGAGGCAGCTATTACATTAGTGCTACTTTTATCACATGTGTACTTACCTTGGTAATAACATGCAGATGAATCTAGACTGGTCTTTCCAGCAGGGCTTCCCAGGCTATATTTATACCTTTTGGATTTCCAGATGTCACAGTGAACTTAGACTGCTGCCAAGACTGCTGTAACTTTGACACTTGGCAGGGGAGAGGGGTCCCTGTGCAGAAAATCTATCCCTTGAGGCAGAACGTTCCTCTCTCCTTGCTTCCCTCCATAACTAGATGATTAGCTGCCCTCCCTCAAATTAGCTCAGTCTTAATTGAGGATACACTGAGAGAACAAGCAATTATGTAACAATTGATATCTAGGGTTTAGATATTTCCTGGACCTTATGCTAACCACACACATCCCTTTCTATCACGTTAAATGTTAAAAGCTTTGGGGTGAAACAGTATCTAAGATGCAGAATTAATCCATTTTTAAATGACTTAAATTGGGATAAACCTATTTAGAATCAGTCTAAACTCATAGATATAACAAATATGTGCTGCTATTGAAAACACAGTTTTTAGAGCTTAACCCTGGTTATAGTTGTGAACCTAAAGTCTCTGAACCAGCTCCCTTTCAGTTTTGTTATCTAGATTTGTGGTCCTTAAATAAAAACTCCTGTTATGGAGATTTTTATTCCTTATCTAAAAAGTATGGGGGGTGACACTCAGGAAGCAATCCTTTAAAATCCAGCCCTATAGTGTGTTCCCAGACCTACTTTGAACATGTAATGTTTAAGCTTAATAATCCTTCTAACATCAGAATGAACCAATAAGCCCCTGATATAAAGAAATATAATGAATTTGGAAGGGGAGTAAACACAGAATTGTTGCTGTCTGTACTTGAGTCGATTGCAACTCATAGCAACCTTATAAGACGGAGTAGAACTACCTCATAGGGTTTCCTAGGCTGTAATCTACCAGAGCAGATCACCTGGGCTTTACTCCTGAGATGCTGCTGATGGGTTCAAACCACCAAGATTTGAATTAGTAGCCTAGCGCTTAACCATAGCTCTACTAGGGCTCTTTGAGACATAGAGAGGGGGATAGAATTGTCTTATATGTAGTGACTGAATCTGTGTGTCTAGTCCAGCTAATCCAGGTAACTGAAATGAGATTAAGGAAGGACCTGCTCCTGTCTCTTTCCTGGAGCACAAGCCTGGCAGTTGTACCTCCATACATGTTTCTGAATAAACCCAGACTCAGTCTATTCCAGTGTTCCAGTCTGCGCCTTCCTAAATTCTGAAATCTTGGCTCTGTCCAGCAAGGATGTTTAATAAGGAGGATGTCTTTCTTATTTACATTATTTTCATCCAGAATTTAGTATCAGAAAATGATCTCACTAATTAAGTTACTTCTAAACTTAATTTCAACAAATATACAATTAAAATACACTTGACTATAGACAGTACCACATTGTATACAACTTGGACATAGTTTACAATATTAGACTATTTTCATTATTAATATTGTAACCTCACAACAACCCTTGTAAATAAATAAGGTAAGAAGCTTATATCCATCTTAGAAAGCTGCTCAGCTACAGGACCATCAAAGGGTTTGCTTAATTTCATAGAGGTAAGACTGGACTCCAGCTCTCCTAAGTCTCAGACCATGTCCGTCTCTATAATTGCCCTTATAAAATGACACATAATCTGGGCACTAAAGTAGAAACACTTTGACTGCAGAGGATCTATGAATGTCCATCTGGGGTAGAGAAGCGAGATGGTAAGGGGGAAAGGTATGGAGAGCAACAGGCAAGATGTACAGACCAGGCAATATGTAGGAAATAAATGTAGATTCTAGGTGATTAGGTTGGATTCAGGGCTCGGGAAATATGCCAGACCAAACCCAACGCAATCTGTTGCCTTTGACTCGATTCCAACTCATAGGAACCGTATAAGAAAGAGTAGAACTGCCCCATAGGGTTTCAAGGAGCGACTGGTGGATTTAAACTGCTGACCTTTTGGCTAGCAGCTGTAGTTCTTAACCACCGTGCCACCAGGGCTTCAGGAAGTATGCCACGTCAAAGGAAATATAAACCCATCGCTGTCGAGTGGATTCTGGCTCATAAAGACCCTCTCTATAGTGGGTATGAATTCCAATCCACCAGTTTTAGGAACATGGAGTAAAACGTTCTTTATCTTCTATAATTTTATTTCAGATACTTTCATTAGGCTCTTTGATTCAGCTCTTTCATTCTGCCAAGTCAGCAGTAAATTTTGGTCATTCTTTGGCTTCTTATTCCCCAAAGGTCATTACAAATTTCTGGAATCTTTAGCAGAACAAAAGCTTAGGGAGCTACAGGACTCTGGTTGTTTTGTTTCTATTCTTTCAAGTTACGGCTGAGACATCGCCTGCTTTATCAGCCTGGCTTTCAGGAATGAAGTATCTACAGCAGAGGTTCTCAACCAATGGTGAATTTACTCCACCAAGGCACATTTGGCAATGCCTAGAGACATTTTTGGTTGCCACATTTGGGGATGATGATGCATCTAGTGAGTAGAGGCCAAGGATGATGCTAAATATTCTCCAATGTGTAGGACAGACTCCTAAAATAGAATTAATCTGGCCCAAAACGTCAATAGTGCCAAGACCGAATGTCTTAGTCATCTAGTGCTGCTATAACAGAAATACCACAAGCGGATGTTTTTAACAAACAGAAATTTATTCTCTCACAGTCCAGTAGGCTACAAGTCCAAATTCAAGGCATCAGCTCCAGGGGAAGACTTTCTTTCTCTGTCGGCTCTGGAGGAAGTTCCTTGTGGTGCATCAGTCTTCCCTTGGTCTGGGAGCATCTCAGTGCAGGAACCTCAGGTCCAAAGCAAGTGCTCTGCTCCTGGCGCTGCTTTCTTGGTGGTATGAGGTCCCCATGTGTCTCTGCTCGCATCTCTCTTTAATGTCTCAAAAGAGATTGGCTTAAGACACTACCTAATCTTGTAGGCCTCATCAATATAACTGCCGCTAATCCATCTTACTACATTGTAGTGATAGAGTTTATAACACATAAGAAGATCACATCAGATTTCAAAATGGTACACAATCATACAATGCTGGGAATCATGACCCAGCCAAGTTGACAGATATTTTTTCAGGGACACAATTTAATTCACAACACTAAGAAACCCTGATCTGAAGCTTCCATGCTATGTTCTGCCATGGGAGCAGAATTTTTTGCAGACACTATGGCCCAATATCTGGGTTAGCACTTGTTTGGCCACTAGGGGGAAGTTCTACCAAGTAATTGGCAAGGTCTTGTTCTTATAGGTCCTGAGACATCTTTGCCTTTACCTTAGACAAAAGGGAATTTTCTTTATCCTAGTCTTAGTCTCTTTTTCTTATGTCAATCTGCCTCTTTAACAAAACTTTTCGTCTTTCCTAACTTTTCAGCAAATCTTCTATTTCTCCTATGGATTTTGGAAACTGTCAACAAAAATCCTCATGTGGCACTATTTCTTCTTTGCCACATGCTGCCCCTTAATTCTGAATGGGGTAACTAAAAGGGGAAAATTTATTAATATCAATAAATTATTTGATAGGAATTATTTTTCGCTCCTTCCTGTATGACATTTCAGGAACTCCTGCGATTTCTCCCCACCTAAAAAAAAGTCTCAAACCAGAAATTAGAATTTTCAGTTCCATGATATGGTTTAAGAGTTGAAATTGATTTAAAGACAAAACTTGTCCGCTCTCTGAGCTTTTTTTTTTTTTTTTTGGTATATGTTTCCCAATAAAAGAGATGTAAGATGTTTCACTATTTTAGTGGAACCCTGGTGGCACAGTGGCTTAAAAAGTTGGCTGCTAACCAAAAGGTCGGCAGCTCCAATCCACCAGCTGCTCTACTCTGCCCTGTGGGATCACTATGAGTCGGAATCAGCTTGACAGAAACGGGTTTGCTTTTTCTTTTTTGGTAACATCAAAAAGGATGATTGCAAAAAAGATCGTTAGAAAATAAGAGGAAAAAAAAAACCATCTAGAGGTCAGGCACAATTGCTCGGTGAGAATATCACGTCTTCCGGGTGTAAGATTCTGTTGAGCGCCGAACTAAAAAGGAATCCACACAGGTTTATTAGGAATTATCTTCTAGAACCAGTGACCAAAATCCGGAAAATAACTCGTCCTGGAAAAAGAAATTAGATAATTCCTTTAGAATCTAGCCCAGTTCAAAAATACCTCGCCTTCTTAGCGCAGTGGGCAGCGCGTCAGTCTCACAATCTGAAGGTCCTGAGTTCAAGCCTCAGAGAAGGCAATCTGTTTTCTTGGTCTACAACTATTTTTGTGTTCCTTGCACTTCTTTCCTGGTACTTCTGTAGATGATAATGACAATTCCCTTGGGAGAGAAAATATTCAGAGCCTTCTGAGATAGCTGTACTTACTTGCATTTGGGACGGAGGTCCTTCTTTTCTAAAATACCAAAAAAGTGAAATTGTGTCAGCGCCAGGGCTTTCCCATGGTAATAGTCTCCGCGTCCCCCTTTTGACTCGAGTTCCCGGCTCCGCAGAGGATATTTCCCGAGAAGTTCTGGAGACCTTCCACGCTCAGTCCCATTCTGGCTCCACCAAGGCAGTGGCCGTGGAGCTCCCGGAGTCCCTCATGGTTCTGCAAAACCGTAAAACTTTTATTCTCCAAATAACCAGTTATCCTAAATAGACAACAGCGCCAGAGCTAGCCGAAATTGTACCTGGCTCACTTATTCTCCAGCTTTGCTCCCCTGTTCTTCCTTGGTCTGTAACAGCGGCTTCCTGTAGACTGCCTCAGAGCTTTACGCTCTAATGCAGTTGAAGAAAACATTGCTTTTTTTTTTTCTTTTTTTCCCCCAATCTTCCTGTTTTTAATTTTATGAGCAGCATTAGACGTTTTTGAAATGTAGTCAACTTGATTTGTTTGTTTCTCCTTCCGTATAGTTCCACATATGACCGGACTGGCAATATCTTGACCGACACTTCAACAGATTGTAGTTAGAAGATGAAGGAAAACCAGGGAAGAGAGACGGGAAGCGAACTCTGAGCAGGCGACGACGCACAAGAAGTAAGAAGGTCCTCCCGTTCCCCTCCCTTCCAGAACTCTTCCATCCTTGCAGTAACCTTGGCATGGTGCCTACTTCTCTGCACCCAGGGCAACAGCTAGATAAAATACAAATCAACATTTCAATAAATTATCTTACCACACTTAAAATGTGGTACCTCAGCATCCACTAATTCATTTTGCTCGAAAGAGCAAAGGAGCAAAGAAATTTGGGCTTAGTCCATCTTTTTTTATTTGACCGATGATTGAACTTTTTTTCCCAATAGACCAAGCCGATATTGTTATTTTCTACCACACTTAGTTTACTGTTTATTCTTTCTGCTTTCTTTAATATTTTTTCTTCCTTTGTTGAATACACAGCTTATTTAATAATTTGCATTTTTCAAAAGTATTTAAGAGTAGAATCTAAAATCTAAAAAGTACTAGGAATAGGAATAATGTTATAAGATTTGCCAGCACATCATTTTCATTGTTTTCAAAGTAGTCTGATAACGCATTTTAATTTTTTTGAATGTATGCATTAAGAATATTTTATTGATACACAATTTACTTTTTAAGTTTCTTCTTAATGCAATTTTCTATTTTAATCACTTTTAGGTTTTATAAATTAATATGCAATATTATATACATTTATGTATATAATTTATAAAAAGGAATAGAATTTACCACCTTCATTTTTTTATTATTAAATTAATATTTAAAATCTAGTTTTGTAATATTGAATAAAAATTCAACGTTAATTATTAATTGTAAGGATTATTACATTTAATAAAGCAATTAATATATTATTGAGATTAAAAATACTGAGTATAACTTGATTGGTTTATTAATGTCCTATTCAAATTATGTTTTTTAATGTGTTTAAATGGAATAGTGCTAAATGTGAGAGATGCCACAATGTGAAATTAAATTAATTGTAATCCATATCCTTAATCTTCATTTTACTGTTGGGAGGACAAACTACATTTGTAAATTTGTCACCTGACATGAGGAAAATGGATTTGAGCTGGAATTGATGAGTTATTCTACCTGCCTGTAATTATAAGAAACATATTAGATTTATTTAGCTCACTTTTTTCCCTCTCTTAGACCTAGGATTAAATTGAGAAAATAATATAATTTAGTTTTTCCTAACAAACTAATCATTCTTGAATTCATATCTGTCTCCCCTCCCCCTCCCTTTTTTTTTTCTAAGTTTAGACACTGGGGATACACTGAAAGAACAAGAAAGGAAAAGACCCAGGAAGTGTACATTCTAGGGACAAGATAGACAATACAGCAGTAACTTAGTGTTGCTGTTCAGTACAGATAAATTTTATGTCGAAGATGGAGACATAGAGGGCATTGATTTATGTGGAGTCATCAGGAAAAGACTCCCTGAAGAAGTGACATTTGTGTTGAGGCCTGAATGATTGAGAGGGAGGCCACAGTACCAAGCCTGGAACAAGATTGGACAGGTTCTCAGTGAAGACTGTCAGCTGGAGTGAGGGCATCTGGGATGAGCCAACCAGCCTACAAAGGAACCCACAAAGAAGCCCAGTGACCACCTCTATGGCACTAGGTGTCTCTGCAGCCAACCAACTGTGAGCATTTTCTCAACCATTTCCTCTACACTGCATCACTGGCCTAACCAGTGCTAGTTTCCTTGAAGAACCACCCTTTCCTCAGGACTCCTTCATGTCCAAAGCATCATCAAGAAGCTTCTTGATGGCTCAGTACCTGAGGTCTTGAGTCTCAGGTGCTTAGCTCAAGTTGAAAGACAGGAAAGCTGTGAGCTAGGGGTGAAATGCACAGACTGCTGCTGCTCTGCAATAGGAGAACCAGAAGCCTCTCTCCCTTCTCTTCACTGTCTTGACCCCCACCAGGATATGAGAACTGATAGGGACAAAATTGCTTTTCACTATTCTCTGTTAGGAGTTTTTTGTTTTTTCTCCTTCACATTTTGCATATTTCTGCCTCTAAAACTAGAGGAAAAAATCACCTCATGTTCTGGCATTGCTGCTGGAAAATTGCATCTATGTTATCCTTTTTACAATTTTCAGACCATTTTAAGGATATAAATCTGGACTGTCATTACAGTGACCTGTAATGTCATTGATGGTGGGATCTGAGACAGACCATTACACTTCCGTGTTGACCACCTATTTCGAATTACTCACCTTCTCCCACTCTTCCCACGTGAATTTTCCCCAAAGATTTCACGGGGCGTCAGAATCTTCCTTTGGTTGACTCTCGCTCTTCATGCCTCTTCCCCAGACCCATCAAACTGGGAGACTCCAGCCTTACAAATTCTCTGGTTTGTCTAGCCTTTCTAGGAGCTAGCCATGAGATTTCTTGTTTCCCAGGCTGTTGTCATCTGCCTTCGATGACTCATAGCCACCCCATATGACGGAGTAGAACTGCCCCATAAGGATTCATAGGCTGTCATCTTTACAGGAGCAGATTGTCAGGTCTTTCTCCCGCGGAGCCGCGGTTTCCCAGGCTAACGCCCCACAAAAGTGGACGAATATCTTCAGGACAGCTCAGTACAGAGGAACTTACTTTACTCCACCTTCCTCTTACAGGATGGAACTTCCTCTAGCCTGCTTGGGGTCCTATCCTCACTGCTTTCCCTGGTTTCCTAGGTCCTGGTCTTCTTTTCAGCTAGAGGAAAACTTGAGAATGCGGGAATCGATCCGTCTACCTCTCACATGCTAAGCGAGCGCTCTACCATTTGAGCTAATTCCGCTTACCTGCCTCTGCTTTTAAGATTTTGGCTCATTTTCAGTTCAGATCAACAAATGCCACGCTTTCTTGCCACCTAGTTTGAAACCAATATCCAAATACAGTAACTTCTTAGCATCTCAGAGACTGCTTTGGGCAGGAATGCAGTAGCAATCCTTGATTTGAGAGGAGGGAGGGGATAAGGAAGATCTGGAGAAGATTGCTGTGGGAAATTTCTTGTCTCCATCACACAATGTATACATTCCGATTTCATGGAAGAGTAGAGAGCACATCCCATCTAGGGGAGGCCACGCGGATAACGACAAGGTTAATTAGCAGAGGTATCCCAGAATGTTTTGTGGCTCTTGTGTATAAAAAGAGTTAGGGTAATCTATTGACTGCTGACCTAGTGAGGTCTAGGAGATGGTTTGGAGTCAGTGTTTCCAGGCTTCACTTTACCTGCAATCTCCCAGTGTCACTAAACCAAAACCAAACCCACTGCGGACCAGTCATTTCCGATTTACAGCAACCCAAAAGACAGAGCAGAACTGCCTCATAGGGTTTCCAAGGATGTAAAGCAGACTGCCACGTCTTTCTCCTTTGGAGCTGTTACGGGGTGGAAACCCCAGGTTTTCACTCTGCATGACTCCTGTTGGCCAGTAAGTGAGAGATCGAGGTGGGAGAACAGGAAAGGCACTTCTATTCCACTGTACCAGGAAAAGAGTCAATAGAAGCTGATGCTTGCAGGATTGCTTGCCAAGGGCAGGCAGGGAAGTTACTTTTAAAAGGGTTTACAGGTAGGGAGTTCATACAAGTTACGTCAATAACGTTCTTAATCATATTATGCAGGCACAATGGGGTTTACATATAACCTCCAAGCAGAAGCAGGATTCAAATGCAAAGATAAGGGGGTGGGGAGTGGGCCCTGAAAAAGGAAATGATTTTTCAACACAACACTGTAGGGGAGCAAGCCAGGTAAAGAATACAGTACTGTGAGGGCTCTGTCTCAGAGTGGTTGGTGGGTTGGTTAACAGCCAAGCCCTGTAGCCACTGCACCACTAGGGCCCCCCAGTGTGACTAGCTATGTATAAGCAGAAAACCTTGTCTTTGGGAAAACTTGTACATTTATATGTAGCTCAAGATAAGCACTTTTAGTTTAAAATTCCAATTAAATATTCCATCCTTTAGACACGAAAGGAGATTTATTTTGTTTTTCAGTTGCTGAAAAAATAATTGTTAGAAAGACATCAATGTTCAGCTTTAATTGTTGACACTACAAGATCTATCTGGAAACAGGTGGGGATCATGTAGTGTTTGGGGAGTTGTTTAGTCTACTGCTTCCTGTTTCTTCCACTCCCCTTCTAACAACACTATAAGTCCCTGTGCTCCACATTCTCCCTGAGCCATCCCATCGTGCAAGAACCTTCAGCTCCTCCAGGCCAGCAGCAGTGGGATTTCTCCCTGATATCTGGAGGCTGCACGTACCTCCCTTGGCTCAGTTATTTCAGAGTATTGTGATGGATTTTATTACTGACCTTCATCCACACAGGAATCTCATTTTCACTGTATGCTCCTAGCATACATGGAGATCTCATCCATTAAATCCCATTTTCACTGAATGAATTAAAAATAAGTTATTTAGATGACTCAAACGAGAGAGTGGTCAACTGAACCTTTGACTGGAATGACCTGACAGAAATTAGATCTGGGGCCTGATAGATCTATAAGACATCCCCTGTCCAAGGGTTGGGGCTTGGAGAAGGTATGAGGACGTTATGTATAGAGTGAATGGCAGATGTATAGTTTCTAAAAAGTTGGTCTTTGTGGAACTGCAGGCTGAATGACAGGGCTAGAGATCCCTCTGGTTATGTTTAAGCCTCTATCTCCCTTAAATCCTTGTGCCCCAGCAGGCACAGGTTGATCTTCTCACAAGGGCTTGAGCAATGAGTAGCTGGGAAAGTGAATGCTGAGTTTAGGTTTCTGTGGCTTGAGTCCCTTTACTCCAGAACCTGTAGGAATTTGTGGAGTACTTGAAATTCCACTCCCTTGCCTCCAGGCCATTAAAACCCATTGGAACTAATGCAGGCTGTGTGCCTGGGATTCCTCTTTCCCTTCCCTGATTGCATCTCCAATCTAATCCTTATCCCTACTCTCAACGTTGGGCAGATAAGTGAGAAATGTTTCCATGATTGGAAAACACTTTAATTTTGAAAATCTCTTTTATCAAGGTTTCCATAGTACTAAGCATATTTAGTTTCTGGCCGCGGACATCCAAATTGTCTTTGTAGATGAAGTCTACAGTAGGGAGTCCAGAGAGTTTGGTCTAAAAACTGCGGATAAAGAATCAAATGAATTCACACTTGTCTTTTTTCTTTCGAAAAATAGAAAAGGACAGAGACCACTGAGACATATTTTATTTTAAAATTTTGCGTATTTTCAATAGGTAATACAATTACATAGTTCAATATTCAAGAGATTTTCCAAAGGATGATAGTGAAGAATTTCCCTCCCAGCTGTGTTTCCTGCATTCAATTATCTGGCCTGAGGCAACCAATGTTATCAAATGCGTATATGTCTTTCCAAAGAATATTTAAGGAGTGTACCAGAAATGATCTTTGTACCTAAGGGTATTTTTGGGGTAATTGGCTCCTTGCTGGGGCCTTGGTGGTGTAGTGTTTAAGAGCTTGGCTGCTAACCAAAATGTCAGCAGTGCAAATCCATCTGCTGCTCCTTGGAAACCCTATGGGACAATTCAACTCTGTCCTGTAGGGTTACTATGAGTTAAAATAGACTCGACCTCACTGGGTTTGGTTTTTTGGGTTTTCTTTTTCCCTTTGGTTGACGCCTTGCTGGAGCCCTAGTAGTGCAGTGGTTAAGGCAGTTTGAATCCACCAGCTACTCCCTGGAAACCCTGGAAACCTCTACTCTGTCCTATAGGGTCGCTATGAGTCAGAATCCACCTAATAAGAACAGGTTTGTTTTTGAGGTTTGGCTCCTTGCTATATGCTCTTTGGAAAACTTAATTTTAACAACAGAACTAGAATCTCTCTCTCTCTCTTTTTTTTTTTAATCTTGTGCCTCTCTTCTCCTTTTAAGTTTGTCAAAGATGCTATCGTATGGATCTGCCATAATATATTAAACTGTTTTCCCGTTGAATTGATGGACCTTTAGGGGATTTTCAGTCCCTTGGTGTTACAAATATTGCTACAATAATTATCTTCATACATACATTTTTCTGGCGTATGCTCAAGAGTACTGTAGGTAGTGGAATGATGGGTCAAAGAATATGTGCATTTGTAACTTTGAATTGTAAACTCAAAGGTTAGAGGGGAGTTCTGGCATTATGCTAAAAGACCTGGCAAAGATGCTAAATAGATACACAGAGTACTGGCAGTGGAGTTAGATGCATTCATCCCTCTATCCCTTCAGCACACATTTATTAAGGGTTCACCTGCAATGTTAGGTCTGGGGCAGTATATTATATAGTAGTCTTGAGGATTCAGTAACCAACAAGACAGTGTTACATTTTCATATGGGAAGACAAAAAATAAAAACAAAATAATAAACCAGACAATTTCAGAAATGATAGAAACAAAACACTTGATGTGATTCAGAGAAAAGTGTTCTGAGGAGATGACTTTAAGGTGAGCCCAAATAATGGAAAAGTCAGGTACATGAAGACCCTTGAGCCTTCAAGCAGAAGGAATAGCTATGCAAAGGCCCAGAGGCAAAGTCAGCTTGGGTTACTGAAGGGGAAAATGAAAAGAAGCTAACATTTCTAATTTAGACAGAGAAGTTGAATTGACAGGATTTGGTGAAAAACTGAATGTCTGTGCTGATAAGGGATATGAAAGTCCTTGGGTCTCTGTCTTGGGCAATTGCAAGAATGATGGTGATTTTCTTTAAGACTGGAACTTCTTTAACTAAAGCAGGTTTGGGGAGAGAAATTATTAGGTTCTCTTCAGATCCAATTAATCCTGAAATACTCATAGGTTGTGTAAGTGGAAATATCAGTGAGGGAGTCAGGGATGAAGGGTGGCACTCAGTAGAGATGGCCCTCAAGAAAGCAGATAAGGGTTGTAGTTGAAGGCAGGAGAAATAAACTCCATAGCGATGCACTGCTTAATATGGTTAACAAATAGTGACATGTGGCTATAGACTATTTGAAATGTGGCTAGCCTATAATGAGATGCTGCAAGTGTAAAATACCTATTTCAAAAACTCAGTATGGGAAAAAATTTAAAAATACTTCTTTAACAATTTCATATAGATCACTTGTTGAAGTGATAATTTAATAAATAAAATATGACATTAAAATTATTTTCTTTTTTTTTTTTAATATGGCTAGTAGACCGTTTAAAATTGTATGTGATGCATACTGGATAGCTCTGAGATAAGGTAATAGTTCAGAAAATCCTTGCAGGGAAGGGGTCACATTTACAAAATATTTACATACAATGTCTGAGTGGCTGCAGATACCCCAAAGTTATCTTAAGATGAGAAGGGGGCCAAGGATAGAATCTCAGAGAACACTCGTTCTTAAGAGAAAGGTAGAGAAAAAGTGGAGACCAAGGAGATTGACCAATTCAAGAACTCATTAAAATAAACGAAAAAAAAAACCTCGCCATGAGTCGATTCCGACTCATAGTAACCCTATAGAACAAGTAGAACTGCCCCATCGGGTTTTCAAGGAGGGGCTGGTGGATTGGAACTGCTGACTTTTTGGTTAGCAGCAGAGCTCTTAACCACTGCGCCACCAGGGCTCCCGAAACTACTTGGTATTGTATAAATCCAAGGAACAGATGAACCTCATCGGGGTTTGGGGTAGGGCGAAGAATAATCGTCAAATTTCAAAAGTAAGTAAAAGAAAAAGTTCCTACTACATTTTACATTTTTAAAGAGATCACCCTGTGACCTTGATGAGAGCAGTTTTACGGAAATTTGAGTCGAGGCCTGAGTGTCTAGAAGCGCCAAACCTGGGGCAGAAGTGGGAAGGACAGGAGGCTGGAGGCTTGGGTAGTGGTCTCTACGGGGATTAGTTATACTGAGAGAAAAGAGGATCCCAGGTTTGCCAGGTGAGAAGTTCATAAACTGCCCACGGAAGAACAGTTAAATTGAGAACAGAATATACAAACCAAGAGGGAGAAGCCAGTCAAAACTGGAGAATGCGGGCATCGATCCCGCTACCTCTCGCATGCTAAGCGAGCGCTCTACCATCTGAGCTAATTCCCCGACGTCCGGGTGCAATCAGATATGCCATACCCCACCCACTTTCCTCGTTTCCTGCAGGGGAACTTCACACCACAAAGCCCCAGCAGGACCCGACTGAGGGCGGAACTTCGCAGACAACTCTGCATAAAAACTCTTGTGAGGCAGGGGTGTGAGGAAAAGGGATTACCCGACAGGTTCATGGGGAAAATCTTGCTCCTCCCTCCCAACTTCACTTTCTTTATCTCCTAAAAGTAAAGACAGCGCATTCCAGCTGTGGAACCCACCCACCTCCCCGCCCCACCCGCCCAATAACTGCACAGTTTACAGACACAGGTATCCTAGTCTGAAATAGAAAAGCATGTTTAATCAATAAAAATGTGCTCCTGTGGTCTATACATGGGGTAATGCTGAGAGGAATCAAGTGGTTCCAGAAAGAGGTTTGGGAGATGGAAAATAGAAGGATGAACAGAGGGGCAAACACTGAGGGCCCCAAGACCATATGTCCCCATCAGCAAGGTGAGCTCCGCTCTGGCCACCTGAGCTGAATGCCACGTGAGATGTGATTAATACAGAACCTTATGCAGTTTCTTTGAAAGCTGCATAATATTGCATTTTCAAAACCACATTTTTAAATGTGGTTCACTTCGGAAGTTAGAGGAAGATCTGGTTCCCAATTTATTTTGAGCACATTTTCGTCAGAATGAGCCCTTTAGGAACGTGAGTAGAAGCGTCACTTGTCACCTTATTTGTAGGAGCATATCTGACCACCCGAATTAACATGCCAGCCCTCGCCTTCACACACGCTCGATCCAAATCTCTCTGCTGTGTCTTTCTCCGCAATACTTACCCAACTGTTAGAGAAGCTGATAGAAGAGAAATTTTCTTCTGCTGCCTGCCCATGGATTGTCAATGTGAATAAAGGCAAAAAGTTGGCACACCCAGACTCTCCTGCTTGTGCCTCCTGCCACAATTCCCAGGGTGTTCTTCATACTTAGTCCCCAAAAGGAGAAAATTTATTTTCCCGCAAAATTATTTTTAACTTTGGGCTGAAGCCCAAAAACTGTACTTGGAAAAGTTATTTTTGACTATTGTGTTCCTTTTTTGTTTTGTGTGCAATGTTTAATTTCTTTTTAAACCTAAAACAGAAGCACAGAACGGTGTCACTGTCCTCGCTAAAGCCAGGTAAATCCGAATACCATTGTGTAACCAAGGAATTAGGGGAGGGAAGGGGAGCATTATAAAACGAGAATGCAAGCGTTGATCCGGCTACCTCTCCAACGCTAAGCCAGCGCTCTACCACTTGAGTTAATTCTCCTCGATGTCTCCTTATTGGGTCCATTTTTTATATCGGAAATGCAAACATCTTTCCATGTCCTACTTCGGTTTCGTGTTGTTTGAATCTTAAGGAAATTTCATGATTACCAGGGTAGATCTGGGCAAGATCGAGAATAGAGCTTCTCAAAGACAGCCTCAAAGGAGGAGCACAGTGACCAACCTATGCTCAGAACCGGGAAGTTCTTAAAATAAACTGAAGGCAGACATTCTTTACTAGTTAAGCTAAACTGTTGTTTGGTTTTAGGAAGACTTCAGGGGATATTTTTAGTTTAATGTTTCAGGATTACCTCAGGGTAACAGTTTCGAGGGTTCATCTACACTCTCTCCTCTAGAAATTCTGGATTCCATGAGAATTTGAAATTCTAATCTGTAATTTCTTCTCTCTCTCTTTTTTTTTAAACAGGATTCTTCTATAGAATCTTTTATCAAAACATTCAATAATGGTAGCCAGGTACTATCCAGTCCTGGTCTCATGGCAAAGGAAGCAGTTGCTCAAGTGGCAATTAGCCTCACATTCCATTTCCTCCTCCTATTCCTGACTCACCTTCTTCTTCTGTTGCTCCAGATAAATGGAGACAAATTGTTGTACATGGGATGGCCATTTGCAAGTTTTTAAGACCCCAGGCACTATACAACCAACTAGGAGACAGAACAGAAGCACTAAACACAATATTGGGCCAATTACCTGGAATGTCCTATAAAACCATGACCCTAAACTTCTAAACCAATAAACCAAATTCCATGAGATTTGATTGTACACAAGCTTATAAAAAATGTAATCAGAGAGATCTTTACATATCAAGATATAGAATGTTTCATTCTTCTTAAAGATGAAGAGTAGAAGAACATTCCATTACAGAAAATACCATATTTATTTAATCTGTCCAGTAATAATGGGCATTTAGATTGTTCCCATATTTTGCTATCCCCAGTGCTATAGGTTGATTTGTGTCCTTCCAAAAGATATGTTCAAGTCTTAAGCCCCGTAACTGAATGTTACCAAATTTGGAAATGTAGTCTCTGCAAGATGTAATTAGTTAACATGAAGTCATACTGGAGTAGGATGGGCCCTAATCCAGTATGATTCATGTCGTTATAAAAAGATGAGAAGGAGCACAGACAGACAGATACAGTGGGAAAACCACTGTGTGAAGATGGAGAAAGATATTGCAGTTATGTTGCCACAAGCCAAGGAATCTCTGGAACTACCAAAAAATATCTACTTTGTACAAAGAAATTCCTCTAGAGCCTTCTGAGAGAACTTGGTGCTGCCAACAACTTGATTTTGTACTTCTAGATTCTGAAACTGTGACAGAATAAATTTCTGTTGTTTTAAGCCACTCAGTTTGTGATAATTTGTTACTGAAGCCCTAGGAAGTGAATACAATCAGCAATAGTGCAATTGATTATCTTGTATACATATCAGTTTACACATATATACATATATATACACAAGAATATATGTAGGATAAATTTCTACAGAAGTTAAGTTGCTGGATCCAAGGGTATATGATTTTTTATTTTGATAGTTATTACCAAGGTGACCACAGATGCATTGGCAATATATGAGAATAGCTGGTTCAACACAGCCTTACTAACCTGAAGTCTTTTTCCCACCAAGTGAAAGATGAAATTGTAATTTTTATTTTGATAAATTTTGAGATATCAGAGATATATTTCAAGTATGCAGTTTTGAAGAATAGTGATGGGGGGTAAAATACAGAATAAGTTATATTTTCCTCTTTTTTTTCTTTAAGCAAATATTTTCACAACTGTTTCTTCACTCTGAATTGACTCCTTATATAGGGCTTTGAATTCAGGAGAAATAGTTTAATATCTACTTTGTGGCAAGTTATCTCCCAAATATGTATTCTCCTCTTTTTCCTTATTAAAAGAACTCTGATATTGTAAGTGGTTGCCATGAGCAAAAACAAAACAAAACAAAAAACTTCATTTCCCAATTTCCTTTTGTATAAAGGTCTTCGTGTCTTATAGAATTTGCCAGTGAGATAGAATATCAATAAATCTGATGGAGAACACTGGAAAAGTTTTCTTATCCTGATATAGATGTTACTCCTGTTTCCTTGTTGCTTCTTTCTCATTCTTGCCTGGATAGCTGAGAATGGATCAGTCATTGTACAAGATGAAGATAACATTCACACCCCAAAGATGGAAGCTAGAAGGAATCTCAGTTCTTTTGTAACTGTTGGTGTCTGTATAAGCATTGTACTGCCAGAGACCTGTTTTGTTTTGTTTTTTTAAATGAATAAATAAGCCTTATTTGGTTAAGCAACTGTTAAATGTATACCTACACAATCCTTTATGGCTACAGCATTGGTTTCTGAAGAGATCTATGTCCATAGATATTTTAGGCAAGTATCATGCATATTGCCAGCATTTAGTTAGGCGGCTGCTACTGATAATTAATATGAAAGGACTGACAATGTCATATCCAGGTGTTAGTAATATTTCAATATTTAATGCTATCCTTCCTGATAAAGAAGTGATATAGAAGGACAAAATCCAATCTGTCCAATAAAAGAAAAGAAAACAAAACATCAGCAGAAGAATACTTTGAATGGCTTTGATCTCAGGAGTAGTTTTGTGGCTTTATCTAGAGTTTTTAAGATCCAGATCATGCTTGTGGTGTTCATGCAGGAGAAGCACCATGTAGCTGCTGGCCCAGCTCATGAAGCCCATGAAGAATACATCTTGCAATATCATGAGAATGAGAAAAACCCACCTCATTATCTTTCTGGGTGGTGGAATGGAGCAATAGTTAGCATAATGTCTAAATCTGGATCTGGTTTTGTTGCTGGTGGTTTTGATGGAGTAGAGCAGGTTAGTGTTCATTAGTGAACTGAAGATCCAAAAGCACAGAAACAAGTGAAGGTCATGCCAAGGGGTCTTTGGTATGAGCTTCATCCATGAAAAATCTCTGGCCCTGTTGGTGGTGGCCTGGACCACCCTCAGGAGGCTGGTGGTGCAGATGGAAAGACGCCGGGGGGACACTCTCCAAAGATAAATAAAAATTTTACAACCGTCATCACCCAGGAAGTTTATTAAGCCAAACACAGCTATTGTCTCTGGTATTCCTTTGGTAAAAAGCATCATGGTGTTTGTCAAAGCCAGATGCCTGAGAATAAGATCAATCTGTTTCTTCTCAGGACTCAAGATGATCATGTACATATGTTTCACAAATATAGAAAAGTTTCCCACAATGCCAAGACCAATTAGAAAAAGCAAGATTGCTCCTTGCAAAAAGTTACTCCAAAGCATCTTCTTAGTTTGTGGGCATAAGAACTATAGAATTGGGAAAATAAACTTTAAGAAATGCAAATAAGCAAAAGTATCACATGCTCCTCAAAATGTTCTTTATATTTGTGGATCCTTTCAGGGATAAATGCATTAAAAAAGAAGTTGGATACCTGAGTCAGTGAATATATACTGTTATGTCCTGTGCTCTCCTTTCTTTCCACTCTTTGTTTTTATATTCATTCATTTGGCTTTGGTACCATATGTCTGGAGAGGACTTCAAAATATACATCTCCAGCCTAGTTCTCTTACCTGAGTTTCACATCAAAATATGAACTGCTTTTTCATCATCTGCTTCTGTGTCCCATAGGGCAGTCTAACTAAATGTGTCCAAAACTGACATCTTTACCTCTGCCAAAATTTCGTCTTCTCCTGAATAACATGTATCAACTAATGAAAGCCACGCCCTGCAAATTCCAGAAGAGGAATTCCAGGAGTTGTTCTTGACTCCTCCATCTCCCTCACCTCACATTCAATTGGTTAACATTTCTTGTTGATTCTGTTCATGTTAACACCTATAAAATTGATGAACTGATTCTCATCATGCAGCTGTTATCTACCTACAGGCTTTGGTGACTTTCCACTTTTGTCAGCATTAAGTTCAAACTTTAAGTCCTTCATACTTTGTCCCTTGCTTATTCCTAAAACCTTTTTTTTTCCCTGCATGAGCACACCCTAAAATGTTTTAAAATCCACCAAATAATGAAATTTAGGTGTTTCATCTTACTCATGGGGCATTGCTTTAACTTTTCTGCCTAGAATGACTTCCTCTGATATCCTCTCTCCCTCTCTTTCCTATGTTAAAGCTAACCTCTATGTATTCTTTAACAACCAGTTCACAATTTTCATTGTTTACATATCCCTCCATTCAAAAATCTTCTATAAGACTCCTTGATATTTGCCTTTAACTATAACCATTAACAGGCTGGGTTGCATTTCTTTGTTTAACTATTTGCCTCCTCCACACCTTAAGGACAGAGACTATCCTGTAATTATCCTTGCATTGATGCTACCTAGCTCAGAGTTTAACACATAAGAGGCACGCCATAAATATTCATTGAATATATAAAAATTAGGATGCGTAAGAGAATTTAAGGGTTCATATTGGTAATGCAAGTGAGTGCAGAGGTTATTTGGACAGATTTAAGAGGAGGTTGATGTTTCTCTATGTATTAAACACTGGAAAATTTGAAAATTGCAAGTTAATTCTGGTTGGTTATCATAGATGGGAGTTACATTAGTTTAGGTTAGTTGTTTTTGCTCTTTTCCTTTCAGATGAATAGCTAGGTTTGAACACCAAAGCAGTCACTAATGATGTCAGCATGAAAATATGCATATGCTTGGAAAGAAAATAAACAATGACGAGTTCCCTGTCCTGACCTTCTTCTGAAATGCTACTGGACCTTTCCATTATACAGACATTGCACTTGTAACAAATAGTGGCAATGTCTAGTTTAAAGAATGCTTTTCTGTTTACCAAGGGAGCATCGCAATGGGTTAGACTACCAACCATTCCTGACTTCACATAAAATGAAGTATCACTTATGGCAGTTGTGTAACAAGTCTGCATATTCTTTGACACTCCTTTTATGGAGAAGGGGGTTTGATGTCCCCTTTCCTTGAATCTAGGGTGACCTAATGACCCACCTATAATCAATAAAATGCAGCAAATTAATGTTCTGTAACTTCTGAGGCTAGGTTTCAAAAAGGTCATGTAGCTTCTGTATTTTCTTTTGAGTCACTTGCTTAGGGAGAAGCCAACCATTATGTAAGAATTCCAACTATCTTGAGACCACAATACTAAAGAGGAGGTGTGTATTCACTTTTACAGCCTAGCTGTGGTCCCAGCTGATATCTAGTCTCCACTGCAAGCCATATGGGTAACCTATATTGGATGCTCAGCCAAACCAAGCATTCAGATGACTGTAGTTCCAGTCAATGTCTGACTTCAACTGTGTAATAGACCACGAGGAAGAATGACCCAGCTGTACCCTTTTCAATTCCTGATTCAGAAAATCGTGAGGAAATTAAAATCATGTCTTAAGCCACAAGATTTTAGGAGTAAGTTTTTGCATAGCTGTAGTAGTTAGTACGGTATATTTTAATAATAATCTAATCTTAATAATATACACACTTCTTCTAGATTTATATAACCAACAAAATAGTAGGTAATGTCACTATTTTCTGTTGAAAATGATTGACGCTCTTATAAAGTTATATCCATAATCTAGTTAAGAGCTGAAAAGATCCCATATGTGCCATTAGTATGAAAAAGGTGGTAAATTATGAAATTTAAACTTCTCAAATTTATACATCTTTATTGTTTAATTCATAAGTAAAACCACTTTCAAATGTCCCTAACACAGGAATGTGTTTGAGAATCAGCATGTTGGATTGGAATGAAGACATACACACCAAAAGTTTCTGATAGAGTATAACATTAACTTAAGTTGAACTTCTGAATTAAAGCCTGCATTTACTCTACAGATAAAAGTTTATTAAATCCTCTCTGAAAAGCATTTTGTTATGTAATTTATAGTTTACATAAATCAATCACTTACTGGGGACATCTAGTAAGACATTAGAGTCCTGGAGTGAAAATAGTATATATATCATAAATATTATATACTAATTATATAAACCCACTGCCAGTCAAGTTGATTCCAACTCATAGCAACCCTGTGAGACAGAGTGGAACCGCCCCGTAGGGTTTTCAAGGAGCAACTAGTAGATATAAATTACTGACCTTTCCTTTAACAGACTAAACTCTTAACTACTTCGCCACCAGGGCTCCAAAGTATTATATAAAAATGATATTTATATACAAAAAGATTAAAAAATATTTGTTATTCCTTGAATTGCACTAGATACAACAGACAAAGAGAAAAATAAAATATGGTCCATTCTTTCCAGGTATTTACAGTCTTGTAGGAAAGGGCTTAAAGAACAAAAAGCATTCATATATCTCAAATTATTCAGGTTCAGTGGGTGTTATTGGAGCATATTATACATAGAAAAAAAAAGTCATGTGCATTTTAGAGTAGGTTTTTTCAGATAGGAAATCAGGATATATTTCATAACGAATATAACGTTTTCACTGGGCCTTAAAGGATGTGTAGGATTTTTCTGGTGAAGTTTGTATATTGGAACGCGGGGAGGATGTGGAGGGTATGAGAAAGAAGACTTAAGGAATTTCATTAACAAAGACATGGAAGTAGAAAATAAAGATATATGAAAGGAGATCAGTTTATAGGTCAGTTTAGTTTCATTGAAGAGTAAATGAAAAGTAGATGGGATATGCAATAAGACAAGAGAAAAAAAAAAGAGGCATACAGACTGGAAAGGAAGAAATTAGCTGTCTTTATTGATGGACAAAGAAAAACTGGTGGTGCCATGGTTAAGCGCTTAGCTGCTAACGGAAAGGTGGCTGATTGGAACCCATCAGCCACTCCATGGCAGAAAATACCTGGCGATCTGCTCCTGTAAAGATTACAGTCTAAGAAACCCTATGAGGCAGTTTTAGTCTGTCCTATAAGGTTGCTGTGGGTTAGAATTGACTCAACGGCACACAACAACAGCGACATTGATAGATAACATGATTATGTCTACAAAATATTCCAATGACTGTAGAAGTTACTAGATCTACTATAGGAGTTAAGAAAAATCACAGATACAGGTCAATGTACATAAATTAGATGTATTTCTACACATTAGCAATGAACAAATGGAAACTGAAATTTAAAAAAAACACCACCTACAATAGCTTAAAAACAAAATATGGATAAAACTAACAAAATGTATGCAAGATGTGCATGCTGAAAACCACAAAACATTAATAAGGTAAATTAAATAAAACCTATTAAATTGAGAGACATAACGTGTTCATGGATTGAAGGATTCAACATTGTTAATATGTCAATTCTTCCCAAATTTATATATATATTTACTTCATCTCAACCAAAATTCCAGCAGGCTTTGATATAGAAAGTGTCTCAGAAATTCAAACGGAAAAGCAAAAGATGTTGAATAGCTGAAATAATTTTTTAAATGAAAAACAGAGATAGAAGACTCACAATCCCTGATTTTAAGACTTATAAAGTTACAGTAATCAAGACAGTGTGGTATTGGTGAAAGGACTGACATATAAGTCAGTGGAACAGAACAGCTCAGATATAAGCCCATGTGTACATGTTCAGTTGATTTTTTTTACAAAGATACAAAGATAAATTATTGGAGAAAAACTAGTGTTTTTAACAAATGGTATTTGAACAATTGGCCACTCATATGCAAAAATTTAAAAACATCCTTGAGCCCTCCTTGCACCATATTCAAAAATTAACACGAATTTGGTCATAGACAAGATATCAAACCTGAAAGTATAAAGTCTCCAGAAATAGTAAAGGAAAATCTTTGTCATGTTGGATTATGCCAAGATTTCTTTGATAAGACACTAAAACAAAAAAAAAAAATTAATAAATTGGACTTTACCAAAATTAAAAATGCCTGCCCTTTGAAACACATCTTTAAGAAAATGAAAATATAAGACAAATGCTGGGAGAAAATATTTACAAACCAAATATCTGATAAATGACTTGGATTCAGAATGTATAAAAACTCTCCTAACTACAATAATAAGAAACAGACAGTACAATCTGAAAGGTACAAGAGTCTTGAGCAAGCATCATATAAAGAAGAAATACGGATTGCAAATCAGGAAATGAAAAGATGTATAACATCATGACTCATTAGCAAAGTGCATATTAAAACCACAATGATATATACCACCACAGACATATTAGAATGAAAAACAAACCAAACAACCAAAACCAAAACAAACAAATAAACCAAAAATACACTTGACAATTCTAAGTACTGGTGAGGATGCAGAAAAATAAAAATTCTTATACAATGCTAGTATGAATGCAAAATGGTATAACCACTCCTACAAAAGATTTGGCAGTTTCTTGCCAAGTTAAACATAGTTTATCATACGACACAGCAATTCCATCCTAGATATTTATCCAAGAGAAATAAAAAATACACTAGCCACTAAATGTATGTATGTATATATCCACTAAAGAGAGACGTGTATGATGGCAGATGTAGTCATACTTGCCAAAAACTGGAATCCAAATGCCTATCAACTGGTGAATGGATAAATAAATTGTGGTATATCTATACAATGAGAATCCACTCAGCAATAAAAAGAAATGAATTACTGATACTTGCAACAACTTGGATTATCTCAAAATGATTATGCTAAGTAAAAGAGGCTATATAGTATATGATCCTATTTACATGATATGAAAAATTTTAAGCTAGAAGCTTAGAAATCATATTACTGGTGGTCAGCAGCTGGGAATGACTAAAAAGGAGAAGAAGAGAAATTTGTGGCAAAAAGAAAATATTCTATAACTCGACTTCTTAGTTGTTACACAACTGGTAGCATTTGTTGAAATTCATAGAGCTGAACACTAAATAGGGTAAAATTTCCTATATGTAAACTATACCTTAATAAGGTTGACTACAAAAAGCAGATAGGGGCAGATGGTTTGGCCATACTTTAATTTCTAACTCCTTAAACTGTAATGTCTACATTACATGTTCAGAAAGCAATGATGTACTTTAATTGACTTAACTACATGCAACATAGCATTGTAGCTAAGAGCACAGTAACATTCACAGATTTTCATTAAAAATAAATACATCACTCAGTTTCACATCACAGTGTCATTGCACATGCTTGTATTTCTGCTTGGAAGGCTATCTTATCTATTTTCTTTTTTTAACAAGCAAAGTCTTAATCATTGTTTCAAATTTAGCCAGGTATCACATCCTTGGGTAAGCTTTTCCTGACGTGTCAGTCAGGCTCAGATGCCACTCTTTTCTCTGCTCCAGGATGATCCTGGGTCTGCAAACATTTTACCTCATTATACTTTACTTCAAGAAGCCCTTGCGGCCCAGTGGTTAAGCACTCAATGCTAACTGAAAGGTTGGTGATTCAAACCCACCAACAAGCCACTCCACTGGAGAAAGATGTGACAGTCTGTTTCCATAAAGATTTCAGCCTGGAAACTGTATGGGGCAGTTTTATGAGTTGGAATCGACTCGAAGGTAATGAGTCTGCTTTACTTCAATAGTAAATTTACTTATCCCACTGCATTAAAACATCGTTTAAGTACTAGAATGTTTTAATTGAAGATTTAGCTGAGATAAATATATACACAACAGATACTATTTACAAAGGAAATGAAAATCATGTATTTGATCAGGAATTTGTACCTAGCATATCTAAATAATTCTCACAAATCAACAATAAAAATATTAAAAATCCATTTAAAAATGGGCTAAGTATTCTTCAAAGATGATATACAAATGGCCAATAAACACATGAAAAGATGCTCAACATCGTTAGTCATCAGGGAAATACAAATCAAAAACACAATGAGATAACACTTCATACTCACTGAAAAAACAAAACAAAAACCAAACCAGTTGCCATGGAGTTGATTCCAACTTATGAAAATCTTACTTGTCTGAGAGTAGAATTTTGCTCCATAGGGTTTTCAGTGGTTGATTTTTTGGAAGTAGATTGCCAGACCTTTCTTCTAAGGAACCTCTAGATGGACTTGAACCCCCTATCTTTCTATTAAGAGCAGAGCATATTAATTGCTTCCACCACCGGGGGACTCTTTATACCCACTAGGGTGGCTAGAATCAAAAAGTCAGACAATAACAAGTGTTGGTGAGAATGTGAACTTGGAACAATCATACACTGCTGGTGGGAATGTAAAATGGTGCACCTGCTTTGGAAAACATCCTGGCAGTTCATCAAAAGATTAAACATAGACTTACCGTGTGATCCAGCAATTCCACTCCTAGGTATATACCTAAGAAAGATGAAAACATAGGTTCACGCAAAAACTTGCACACAAATGTTCATAGCAGCATTATTTATAACAGCCAAAATGTATCAACAACCCATATGTCCATGAGCTGAGGAATGGATAAACAAAACGTTGTATATCCATAAATGGAACATTCAGCAAACATGGATGAACCTTGAAAACATTATGCTAAGTGAAAGTTAGCAGTTATAAAAGGCCATGTATTTATGATTCCATTTATAGGAAATGTCCAAAATATGCAAATGTATAAAGCAGAAAGTTGATTAGTGGTTGCCTACAGCAAGGGTGGAAACTCTGGTGGTGTAGTGGTTAAGAGATAGGGCTGCCAATCAAAAGGTCAACTGTTCGAATCTACCAGATGCTCTTTGGAAACCCAATGGGGCAGTTCTACTCTGTCTTATAGGGTTGAACTCAACAATAAAGTTGTGGTTTTGTTTTTTTTTTTTACAGCAAGGGCAGAGTGGAGGATAGGGAGGACAGCTAATGTGTACAGGGTTTCTTTTTGGGGTGATGAAAATGTTCTAAAATTAGATTGTGGTGATGTTTACCAATTATATGAATGCAACACTAGCTAACAAAGGGGCAAGGTGAGCAAACCCCACCTTTATCACTAATTGCACAGCAAAGATCAGCATGACTCCAATTCCCAGCTGAAAGTGGATCCTGGCCTCATCTTTCCACATTCCACGCTTCCTCACCAGCCACTTCCTTGGCAATTCCTCTCTCAGACCCTAACCACCAAGACTTAGATTAGACTTCATCCCTGGCTCTCCTGAGCTGTGTCAAAACATCCCTGGCCACCTGAGAATAGGTCATTGGGGAACAGCCTTAGGCTCAAGCGTCTGCCCAGCTACCTACACTTCAGACCAGCTGGTCTCTCTTTCTCTATCTGCCTTTGTCTCTCTTACTCTTTCTCTCTCTCTTATACCCTGGGACTAATTCACAGTCTAGAAGGACTCTAACCTTCTTCACCAACTGCCCCTGCAGCCTTTCCCTATCACCCAGTCACCCAGAGCTCAGTCTACACAAATCAACTCTGTATTGCCAGCCCCTGCTGCTCATGGACCCTGTGATTTCATTAATTCTCTATACCCAAACTCATCTCTGTCGATGTACGTGACAGTAGAACTGCCCTACAGGGTTTCCTAGGCTGTAATCTTTAAAGAAACATACTGCCACATCTCTCACCCATGGACTGGCTGGTGGGTTGGAACCACCAACATTTCAGTTGACAGCTGAGCAATTAACCACTGGGCAACAAGGGCTCCTATATGTGCTTCTCCCTCTCGCATGCATGGATGTTCTCACCGATCCAGGAGACCTCAGAAAGGGCCCTCCAGGACTGACTTGTTGGGTGGAGGGCTGTGGGGACTATGGTCTCGGGGAACATCTAGCTCAATTGGCATG